>NC_133618.1:247101393-247401393 GCF_048593235.1 Sminthopsis crassicaudata
AAATCATCTTGCTGATCATTTTTACAGAACAATAATATTTCAATATAAATATGTTGATATTATATATGAATATGTATATGAATACATTCATATATCATAACGTATTCATTCATTCCCAACTAATGCTCATCCGCTCAATTTTTAGTTCCTTGCCACTACAATAAGGGTTGCTACAAACATTTTTGCACATGTGGGTCCCTTTCCTTTCTTTAATATCTCTTCAGGATATAATCCCAATAGAGACACTGCTGGATCAAAGGATATGAAAGTTTGATAGGCCTTTGGGCATAATTCCAAATTGCTCACCAGAATGGTTGGAGCATTTCACAAGTCCACCAACAATATATTAATGTCTCATCCCCTTCTCCTTTTCTAATTTATACCCCATCTGACATTTCTATAGGGTAAGATAAATTTCTATACCCAACTGAGTGTGAATGTTATTCCATCTTTGAGGCAAATTGTCTTTTCCTCCATTAAAAAACTTTTACTTTCACATCTCTTTTATGTGAGATAATTTTTTCTCTTCTTCCTCTTCCTTCCCTTTTCTCCCAGTTCATCTCTCTTTCTTACCCTTTTTCACCCTAATTTTATTTTTTAAAATATCCCATTGTACTCATCTCAGACTGGTGCCCTTTATGTATACTCCTTCTAATTGCACTGATAATGATAAAAATCCTTAGAATTATAAGTATTACCTTCCCCTACAGGAATACAAACATTTTAACCTCATTGATTCCCTTATGTTTACTATTTCATGTTTACTTTTTTTATTCTTCTCTTTATTCTTTTATTTGGAAGTCAACTTTTTTATTCAGTTCTGATCTTGTCATCAGGTATACTTAAAATTCCTTTATTTCATTAAATATCTATTTTATTTTTGTTTTGAAGGCTTATGCTCAGTTTTGTTGCATAGGTTATTCTTGGTTGTAATCATAGCTCCTTTGTCTCCTGGAATATTATATTCCAAGCCCATAACATTTATTAGAAGCTGCTGAATCTTGTGTTATCCTGACTGTGGCTCCATGATATTGAATTGTTCCTTTCTGGATACTTACCATATTTTCCCTTTAACAAAAGAGATCTGCAGTTTGACTATAATATTCCTATACGTTTTCATTTTGGGATCTCTTTCAGATGATCTATGGATTCTGGTATGTTCTATTTTACCATCTGATTCTAGTATATAAAGGAAGTTTTCCTTGATAATAATGAATGTTGAAAACTATCTTTATATGTATTTGGAAAAAATAAATAAAAGCTATTGTTATTTTTTATATTATTATTATTTTTTGCTGAGGTAACTTACTCAGAGTCACAAAGCCAGGAAGTGTTAAGTATCTGAGACCAGATTTGAACTCAGGTCCTCCTGACTTCAGGGATAGTGCTCTATCCACCTCACCACCTAGCTGCCCTCAAATAAAAGTTATTATTAAAAAAAAAAAAAAAAAAAAAAAAAAGAAAAGGTGAAAGGGGCTAATAGAAGGGAAGCTGGATTTTATTAGCTTGGGACCTTGATTTATCTCTCCCAGACTTAGATAAATCTAGATATAAAACAAAAGAAAGAAGTTAAGGAGATAAATAGAATTTTAGAAAAATAGATATGATAGACCTCTGGAGAAAATTGAATGGGAATAAAAATAAGTACATTTTTTTCTTTGGTGTACATAGTATCTTCAAAAAAATTGTATAATAGGGTATAAAACTTTACAACCAGTTGCAGAAAAGCAGAAATAGTAGATGCATCCTTTTCAGATCATACTACAGTAAAAATTATATTGAATAAAGAGCTATGGAAACATAGATTAAAATTAGTTGATATCTAAATAATCTAATACTAAAGAATAAGTGAGTCAGTGAACAAATAATAGAAACAATCAATAATTTCTTGAAAGAGAATGACAAGGAGGCAAAATACCAAAATTTATGGGATGCAGTTAAAGCAGTACTTAGTGGAAAATTGATATTTCTAGACTCTTAAACCAATTAAATCAATTAAATATAGTAATAGCAGATCAATGAATTGGACTTGCAACTAAAAAACAAAACAAAATAAAACTAGAAAAAAATCAAATTAAAAATTCTCAAATTAGACACCAAACTGGAAATCCTAAAAACCAAAGGAGAGATTAATAACATTGGAAGTAAGGTAACTATTTAAGCAATAAATAAAAATAGTAACTGGTTTTGTAAAAATCCAATATAATTGAAAAACTATTGATCCATTGATTAATTTGATTTAAAAAAGAAAGAATAAAACCATATGTACACACACACACACACATATATGTTTGTATATATGTCTGTATACATTTTACTAGACTTGTAATACCTGTGCTTTACTGGTATAACCCACCTCTGATATGACACTTTTACCAGTGCATGCTAATATCTTTTGGGTAACTTATTTTCTAAAAGAGTTACTTGAAACAGCCTAGAGTTTCACAGGTTATATAAATGCCAGTAATGGTATTATTAATGGCTGATCATCTTCAGGCATTGCTCCAAGGATCATAGGGTTATATCTTTAAATCTTGAATGTAAAGGCAATGAAATCTCTTATTTCTACTGATATAGAGACTTTATAAAGCAGTTTCTTGAAGGTCATTCAAGAGCAGATAGAAGAGCTGTGAGATCCTTTGACTTCAAATCTTCTGCTTCTTGTCCTGTACTGTTCTGTGTGTGAGGATTAGCCCACTGCCAAACAATATGTGTTAGAAAGGACTCCATAATTGATCAAGGATTCACTTGCTATTATACTAGGAAGTTTATATGTATATGGTAATTGAATTAGTCAGCTTCAATTAGGCAATAGCCTTCCTACATAACCAGGTTAACAAACTTCTAATCTAAGTATAGACAATTAGAAAACTTTCTTATTCACAATTCCTTTGTGATCAATAACAAAAAGTGGAGTTTGGGCCATCTGCTGATGGATTTATCCAAAGATCCTCCTTCCACTTGGTCCCTGTGAATCTGCTCACCAACAATAATCGGATACAAGTGTAGAGTTTTAGAAAACCATTCTCTAGATCAGATACTGATTTTACCATATTTTACCACAACTTGTGTTTGCTCATATAACTGAATGACTGGGGAGACACAGTGAATAACAAACTTCCTGAGTTGTGATCTTTCGAGAACTTGTGCTCCTTCTGAATATTTCTCCTATGATCTCTTCAATGTATTTCTGAATCAAGTCCTTTGCCAGCAGACCCAGTTGGCCAATGACCCACATTCAAAATAGTTTCTGAGCTTTTTTCCCTACCCTAGTCTTTAAAAACTCAGGAAATCCTCACACTAAAATGAGGCATTGTTTACATAGGATTTAATAGAAGATATATAAGTTTGCAGATAGCATCAATTTTCTATTTCTAGATAGAGAAACTTTTGGCCCAAACACAGAGAATAAGCAATACTTCACCTTCAGAGCACTAGATATAGTAGGACTAATCTGCCCTGATGTAATAATTATGTTTTCTGAAAGTAGACACTTTTGACACCTATATTTTATATGAAATATTAGCACTAGAAGAAACTTCAGAAGTCACTTAGCTCAAACTAAATCTGAATTAGTACTTTCTGGAGGATCCCTGTCAAATGTTCAACAAGTTTCCTCCCTAAGAAATTCACTAATAGAGATTCACCATTAAAGAAGTACCTTCATTAATGAGATACATTCTGATTTGGGATTGCCCTAATCATTAGGAAGTTCAAGTAGTGTTTATCTTTTTTAAAAATTCTGCTTTCACTATGAGTGGCTGAAAGAAGAATAACTGTCCTAAAGTACTTCATTTTATATGGTCCTAAAGTACTTCAAAGGACACCTCCTTATCAAATAATTTTTTTAATATGAAGTTCTAAGGGAAGTATTAAATTAAAAAATTTCAAAAACTATCAATCTTGTGACTGATATGGACAGAGAAAAGGATACTTATTTTAATACATCTATCTGTGAAGAATTATACAAATTTAGGCATATCATCATATCTTTATAATATATATACACACATAGACATATGTATCTATACAAAAATGATAAAAAAAAAAGGAACAGAGTTAGCTGTGGTGAATTTTGGTTGTTAAGTCCCTTTTCAGTTGCGTTCTGTGACCCCATTTGGGGTTTTGTTGGCAGAGATACTGACGTAGTTTGCTCTTTCCTTTTCCAGCTCAATTTGTAGTTGAGGAAACTGAGGCAAAAAAGAACAAAAATGCCCAGGATCACACAGCTAATAAGTATATGAAGCCAGATTTGCATTCATGAAGATAATTTTTCCTTATTCCAGTATTCTATTCTTTGTGGTGAGAAGGAGGAATAAATGATGTATAGCTTGCATGTCTAGGTAATATCAAGAGAATAGAAGAATTTACCATAAATATCAGGTAGGTTACCCAATTATACCTTTGGAAGATTTATGGGAAGCATGGACAAGAGAGGGAGTGAATGACTGGACTTACATCTAAATTGTTGATGTAAATACCACCCTATCAGTGTGATCACAGAGCCACTAAAATATAGCTTTCTCATTCAAATGATATTTTCTAGTATAAATTTCTTCTCAGATGTCATATAAGACCTACTGAATATTATCTACACATTGAGTTTTATAACTATTTCTGAAGCAAGACCAAAAAGTGAACTATCAAACTATCGAATATCATATATCCTAATGAAATTTTTGATGTTTTCATTTGTTTAATATTTAGAATGTGATTTTAAGTTTTTCTTAGCTAATAAGCTATCAAAGGAAAACTCTGCATTTAGTACTCATTTCTCAGTACATATATACATATACATTTATATAAAGAAAGCATATTATATATATATATGTATATATGTATGTGGTATCTTGTCTTAAAAGAATGAGTTCCTCAAGAAAAAAATGACTTCTTTTTTGTTTTTATATATTTTAACAAATACAGTGTCCAGCATATAGCTGGGATTGTTTAAGGAACTCTCTTAATGGAAACTGGCCAATTCTTTGGAGCTTAGAGTTATATAGAATGACCTGGGACACTAGGAAATTTTTTTTTTATTATATATATATATTTTATAATATTATCCCTTGTATTCATTTTTCCAAATTACCCCCCCTCCCTCTATTCCCTCCCCCCGACGACAGGCAATACCATACATTCTACATGTGTTACAATATAGTCTAAGCACAATACATGTGTGTGAATATCATTTTCTTGTTGCACAATAAACATTAGAATCCGAAGGTACATGCAACCTGGGCAGACAGATATTAGTGCTAACAATTTACATTCCCCTCCCAGTGTTTCTTCTCTGGGTGTAGCTACCTCTGTCCATCATTGATCAACTGGAAGTGAGTTGGATCTTCTTTATGTTGAAGATTTCCACTTCCATCAGAATACATCCTCATACAGTATTGTTGTTGAATTATATAGTGATCTTCTGGTTCTGCTCATTTCACTCAGCATCAGTTGATTTAAGTCTCTCCAACCCTCTCTGTATTCCTCCTGCTGGTCATTTCTTACAGAGCAATAATATTCCATAACCTTCATATACCACAATTTACCCAACCATTCTCCAACTGATGGGCATCCATTCATCTTCCAGTTTCTAGCTACAACAAAAAGAGCTGCCACAAACATTTTGGCACATATATGTTTCTTTCCGCTCTTTAGTATTTCTTTGGGATATAATCCCAGTAGTAGCGCTGCTGGGTCAAAGGGTATGCACAGTTTGATAACTTTTTGGGCATAATTCCAGATTGCTCTCCAGAATGGCTGGATTCTTTCACAACTCCACCAGCAATGTATTAGTGTCCCAATTTCCCCACATCCCCTCCAACATTTGTCATTATTTGTTCCTGTCATCTTAGCCAATCTGACAGGTGTGTAGTGGTATCTCAGAGTGGTCTTAATTTGCATTTCTCTGATCAGTAGTGATTTGTAACACTCTTTCATGTGAGTGGATATAGTTTCAATTTCTTCCTCTGAGAATTGTCTGTTCATATCCTTTGACCATTTATCAATTGGAGAATGGTTCGGTTTCTTATAAATTATGGTCAGTTCTCTATATATTTTGGAAATGAGACCTTTGTCAGAACCTTTGTTTTTAAAAATATTTTCCCAATTTGTTACTTCCCTTCTAATCTTGTTTGCATTAATATTATTTGTACAGAAACTTTTTAGTTTGATGTAATCAAAATCTTCTATTTTGTGATCAATAATGATCTCTAGTTCTCCTCTGGTCATAAATTCCTTCCTCCTCCACAAGTCTGAGAGGTAGATTATCCTCTGTTCCTCTAATCTATTTATTATCTCCCTCTTTATGCCTAAATCATGGACCCATTTTGATCTTATCTTGGTATATGGTGTTAAGTGTGGATCCATATCTAATTTCTGCCATACTAATTTCCAGTTTTCCCAACAGTTTTTTCCGAATAATGAATTTTTATCCCTAATGTTGGAATCTTTGGGTTTGTCAAAGATTAGATTGCTATAGATGTACCCTTTTTTGTCCTTTGTATCTAATCTGTTCCACTGATCTACCGGTCTATTTCTTAGCCAATACCAAATGGTTTTGGTGACTGCTGCTATATAATATAGCTTTAGATCAGGTACACTTAGACCACCTTCCTCTGAGTTTTTTTTTTCATTAGTTCCCTTGCAATTCTCGACCTTTTATTCTTCCATATGAATTTTGTTGTTATTTTTTCTAGGTCATTAAAATAGTTTCTTGGGAGTCTGATTGGTATAGCACTAAATAAATAGATTAGTTTGGGGAGTATTGTCATCTTTATTATATTCGCTCGGCCTATCCAAGAGCACTGAATGTCTTTCCAATTATTTAAATCTGATTTTATTTTTGTGGCAAGTGTTTTGTAATTTTTCTCATATAATTCCTGACTTTTCTTTGGTAGATGGATTCCCAAATATTTTATACTCTCAACATTTGTTTGGAATGGAATTTCTCTTTGTATCTCTTGCTGTTGCATTTTGTTAGTGATATATAAAAATGCCGAGGATTTATGTGGATTTATTTTGTATCCTGCCACTTTGCTGAAATTTTGAATTATTTCTAGTAGCTTTTTAGCAGAGTCTTTGGGGTTCTCTAAGTATACCGTCATGTCATCTGCAAAAAGTGATAGTTTAATTTCCTCATTTCCTACTCTAATTCCTTGAATCTCTTTCTCGGCTCTTATTGCCGAGGCTAGCGTTTCTAGTACTATATTGAATAGTAATGGTGATAGTGGGCAACCTTGTTTCACTCCTGATCTTACTGGGAAAGGTTGCAGTTTATTTCTATTGCATATTATGCTTACTGACGGTCTTAAATATATACTCCTGATTATTCTAAGGAATAATCCATTTATTCCTATACTCTCAAGAGTTTTTAGTAGGAATGGATGTTGGATTTTGTCAAATGCTTTTTCTGCATCTATTGAGATGATCATATGGTTCTTATTAATTTGATTATTAATATGGTCAATTATATTAATAGTTTTCCTAATATTAAACCAGCCCTGCATTCCTGGAATAAATCCTACTTGATCATAGTGTATTATCTTGGAGATGATTTTCTGAAGTCTTTTTGCTAATATCTTATTTAAGATTTTAGCATCAATATTCATTAAGGAGATTGGTCTATAATTTTCTTTCTCAGTTTTCGATCTACCAGGTTTAGGTATCAGTACCATGTCTGTGTCATAAAAGGAATTTGGTAGGACTCCTTCATCCCCTATTTTTTCAAATAATTTATATAACATTGGGGCTAATTGTTCTTTAAATGTTTGGTAGAATTCACATGTGAATCCATCTGGCCCTGGGGATTTTTTCCTGGGGAGTTGATTAATAGCTTGTTCTATTTCTTTTTCTGAAATGGGACTATTTAAGCAATTTATCTCCTCCTCTGTTAATCTAGGGAGCCTATATTTTTGGAGGAAGTCATCCATTTCACTTAAGTTATCAAATTTTTTGGCATAAAGTTGGGCAAAATAACTCCTTATTATTTCTCTAATTTCCTCTTCATTGGTGGAAAGATCCCCCTTTTCATTTGTAAGACTATCAATTTGATTTTCCTCTTTCTTTTTTTTGATCAAATTTACCAAAGGTTTATCTATTTTATTGGCTTTTTCATAAAACCAACTCTTGGTTTTATTTATTAATTCAATAGTTTTTTTACTTTCAATTTTATTGATTTCTCCTTTTAATTTTTGTATTTCGAGTTTAATTTTTGGTTGGGGGTTTATAATTTGGTCTTTTTCTAGCCTTTTAAGTTGTAAGCCCAATTCGTTAATCTTCTCTTTCTCAATTTTCTTCAAATAAGCCTCTAAAGATATAAAATTTCCCCTTATTACTGCTTTAGCTGCATCCCAAAGATTTTGATATGATGTCTCATCATTATCATTATCTTGGGTGAAATTGTTAATTGTTTCTATAATTTGCTCGGACACTAGGAAATTAAACAACTTGCCCAAAGTCACAGTCAGTATAGAGTATCATTGGGAACTGAATTCAGTTCTTCCTAACTCTGAGGTCATATCTCTAATTACTACACCAAACTACCATGGATGCTCTTTTTCAGTTTATAGCACATATGTTTACATTTTACTTATATTAGCTTAAGTTTTTTTGGAACTAAATAAAAATAAAAGTGGCTGCAATAATCTGAAAAGATGTTTAAAAACTGAAAGGGTTTTCAATTTCCAATTGGATGGTGTTGCATATAAACAACCATATTCAGCATTCTCAAAACAAGAAAAGAAAGGGAGAAATTTGGAATGAGAAAATAGTCAGGCATAAAATGGTGCCCAAACCATCAAAATTACATCCTGAGTGGTTTTGTTTTACTGAAAAATAGATGCTGTCATACACAAAGTACACTCCATCGAATTTGTTGATGAAAGTTGAAACATGTAAATTGGATAATGCCTTGGTAGAGGAATTCGTTAGGTAACACTACAGATTGCAATGAATATATCTTATTTTTTGAAGACAGTAGTTTACTGCTGTATAGATCAAAGAACTAGGACTCTTAGTCATTCTATCCTGCTGTTTTGGAATCTCCCATTATTTTACTGAAGGTTGTACATCAAAGAAGAGAACTCATTTTCTATTTCATTATAATTGTTATTTAAAACTATACAAACCATGGCACTATCTAATAATTCCTTTAGATCCAAGTTGACTCATATTCCCAGGGCTCAATCCCCAGGGTAATTTTATGTTCCTTAAAAATTCTAAGCTTCATTATGTATTAAAAAAACACAAAAACAAACAAACCTCAAAATATATAAGGCAGATGGTTTTACTATCTTAAATGCTCCTGAAGGGTGAACCTGGTTTCTCATGTAGTCAGTGGAAGAAATTCTGCTCAGGTTCCTAATTATTGTGCCTTAACTTGCCGAATACTAACTTAAATTTTACCATCATGATAGACAAAAATTATACTATTTTCACATGGCCTTTGAGAATCATTTTCATGGCATAGTATAGCATTAGAACAAGATTTATTTATCATTATAAATATGTTATTGTCATATATATATTAATTATTGTGCTGAAGTATACTATAGTTTCCCATTATATATTGAGGTCTAAAAATTGTTTGATGTAAAAGGAATATCAAAATTGGATTCAGAGATCCTGGGTTCAGATTCTTATAGCCAATACTACTTACATGTCTTTGGACAAATTACCAAGCTTTTCTGAGTCTTATTTTCGTATATGAAAATTGAAGGATTGAATAACCCCTGAAATTACCTCTCAGAGTCTCTTCTGCATCCAGATAAATGATACTATGACTGAGATGATCAATATGTCAATAAGAATTTATGTTTTTATTGTGTACTAGGCACTCTACCCAACATTGGGGATATTGAGAAAGACAAAAACATGATCTCTTTCCCCCAAGATATTACCTTCTCATGGGAGAATCAAAATGTGAATAACTATGAACATATGAGATGTACGTAGTCAAAGAGGAGGTAATTTCAGAGGGAACACATTAAATATGAGGGGGATAGGGAGGAAGAAGGAATTGGGAAAGGCCTCTTATAAAAGATAGGATTTGAACTAAATCTTGAAGAAAAGACAGGAGTCAGGACTTAGAGATGAGAAGGGAAAAATTTTAGGCAAGAGAAAAAACAGGTGAAAAAATATGGATTTGTGATATAGAATATCAGGTTTGAGGAACTGCAAGAAGGACAAAGTCTCATGTTAGTATCTTTTTTGAATCCTGGATCAAAGGATTCAAAAAAGATACTAACATGTGAAAAGAGTGGACAGTTAGGAATGGATCAAATTGTGGGAAAAAAAAAAAAAAAACTTTGTGTTAGGCTCTATGATAGATGTAAGAATACAAAAATTAAATGACTCTGATTTTCAGTAAGCTTATATTGAGGTAAATGAATGCATGTTATATAATATATAAAAATCAACACTTGGTAATTCTGGAAGAGAGATCTCTCAGAGATGGGAAAATATCATAGAAGAGATCAAATTGTGGTCCTCAAGCTCAGTTTTGAAGGAAACAAGGGGTTCTAAACAGAGGAGGTAAGAAGAATGTTCATTAATACATGTAAGATATCCTATGCAAGACAAGATGTGGATGAAGACCATCAAGAAAGGTAATTTGGGCAGACTTTGGAGTATTTGAAGATGAGGAATGAATAATAAGATTTGAAAGGTAAATTGAGGCTGAATTGTATTTTATTTGATCCTAATGGCAATAAGGAGCCATTGAAATTTGAAAAATGAATATGATTAGACCAAGCTTTAAGAGCATAACTTGTTCCAATTCATGATTTAGGAATATCACTTTGGCAGTTATTCAAAGCAGGCCTTCTTAAACTTTTTTCCATTTGTGATCCTTTTGTGTCAGAGAAAAATTTATGTGACCACAAGTATTTAGGTATATAAGATATTTACTGATAAATCATAATTTCATGACCCCACATTTAGTTTTGAGACCTCACATGAGGCACAGCTTAAGAAGCTGGGATGCCAAGGATGGATTGATGTCAGGAGGGACTTCAGGCAGGGAGACCAATTAGGAGGGTGTTATAAAAATCCATAGGAGATGATGAGGTCTTGGATTAGGTAAGTGGAACAAAGGGAATGGATATGAGAGATGTTCTGCATAGACTTGAAAAGACTTGACAATTGAAAGGATATTAGAATGACAAGTCATGAGTAATGCTGAGATTGTGAAGCTGGGTGACTGAAAAAATTATGGAATTCTTGATAGAAATGGGAAAGAACGGAATATTGAGTATATTTTTTATTTATTAAAAACATACAAAATAGGGAAAGGAAAAAAAAAAACTTTGCCATGTGTAGTAATGTACATGAGAGGATTCAAAATATAAAACAATACATTTTTATTTTAAGAAAGATTATATAATAAATACTATACATTGTATTCAGAGAAGTCCATCTTAACTTTCTCGTAGGTTTTATTTTGTTCTCTGCTGTGAACTTTTTACTTTATTCTTTTTCCCCTTTTCTTCCTCTCACAAGAAGGCTACAATTAAGTGTGGAGTTTAAACACACATACACACAAAGACCTATACATAGATATCTACAGTCATAAATAAATATACATATATATGTTAATATGCATCTATGTAAGACTGTACTGTGCTTGTTTGTCCTCTGTATCCTCTCTTTCTCTGAAGGTGGATAATACTTCATAAGTCCTAATCTTTGCATATTTTTCAAATCCACCAACTCATGATGTCCTACACCAAGTAATATTCCAAGCTTATATTATCTAGTTATTTTAAATAGTCTAAAACAATATTGATTAATATGGCTGACATGTAGTATAGTTTCCCTCTTTTTCTCTATTGATTAATCTATTTTAGCTTTAACTTTGTTTGAGATCATGATCACTACCCCCTTTTTTTAACCTAATAAATTCTACTCCAGATCTTTATTTTACATTTTGGTGCATATATTATTTTTTATCTCTCCTGACACCTCTGGTTTATCTCTTGCTCTATGGATTGCATTTTGGGGAAAAAGATATTAAGATCTGCCTTGGACATATTGAGTTTGAGATGTTTATGGAAATTTCAATTTCAAATGTCTAATAGGCAGTTGGTAATATGAGACTAGAGTTCAGAATAGGATGTTAGGATGGGTGGAAAGAAAGAGAGAGAGGCAAACAGACAGATGCACACAGAGGGACACAGGGACAGAGAGAGAAGGACTCAGAACTGAACATTAAAGTACATCCAGAGTGAAGAGGTGTGATATGGATGAAAATCACTAAAATCTCAGGAGGGGCAATCAGATGGTTGTCAGATTTGTGTTTGTAGGTAACAGCAAAAGAACTAGTAGATAGATAGGAGTAAAGATTAAAGAGAAAGATAATGATTGTGGGAGCAATCTGCTGAAAGAGACAGGAGAGAATGAGATGAAGGGTGCTGATAAAGGAATTGGCCTTGATGAGGAGAAGAGCCACTTCTTCTTGATGAGGAGAGGCCAAAGTAAAGGAAAGAAGATCAAGTGAGATAATGTAGAAAAATGTGCTTTGTAAGCCTAAAAGTAGCAAATTAATGTCAGCAATTATTGTTATTGTTATCAAAATCAGCAGCAGCAGCAGCAGAGCATCAGCACCATCAGCATCATTTTCTCTATAAATGATTCTGGGAGTGTACTTTTCCAGTGACCTGGAAGAATAAAAAGCTTTTAGCAGGGGATTTGCCAGGAAATAAAACTAGTCTTTGTTTCTTTCAAAGGGAAGCTGTTCTAGTCTAAGCAGAGATCTATAAAATCCCTGTGCCTGTCAATAATGGCACCAAACTTTCTACAGAGAAAAACCTGCAGATTGTAAGGAGCAGGGAGATGAGCTGTGTCCATAGCTACCAAGTGGGAAACTGCCTAAACTATGGTTAGAGCACATGAATCCCATTATTTTTCTTTAGAATATGCAAATGAAAGCAAATCCTTGGTAAGTGGTCTCTGTTCAAAGACAGAGCCAATATTTGAACTTGGGCTTTTATATTTCATAGGAAATGTTAACTTCTAGAAATGATTCTAATGTTTCAAATTTTCTCTAACTGATCATCTTTCCATCATTCTCCCTTTCTCTTAAGATTTCCATTTTTGTTTGGCTGTCTTCGAAGGGACTTCAGCCAAAACAGCTTTTTTTTTTCTCTATGCCATGCTGATAGCAGATGAAGCTAGTCTCTATAAAATGGGACACTGTGTTCCCTCTCTATTGGACTATATGCAATAAAGAAAGGGCATCTTTTTTTAAATCTCTTAAGAGAGGTTAAGTTAACCAGAGAGAAGAAAAATAGGCATTGACTGTTCTAAGAACAGAGTGGAACACAAAAGGAGGCTCAATTATTATAAAACTACAAAACATCATTGTATCTTGAACTCACTTAATCTTTTCTCTTTCCTTTAATTTCTTCCACTGGCACATCTTGACATTCAAGCGGAGGCATTGCATGCTATAGAAATTGTCTGTGGGTTTTCAAGTGCTTGCACAGGAGTTCTCTCCCCCACACTGCATTAGCCAGGTCTTCAGATGAGCTATTTAGTGAATAAAGGGCTGATTAAGTGTAATTAGATCCTGCCTCTTCTTACTAGCTAAGCCTTGAAAACACAACCATGGGGTGTAAGCATTTCTATTATGCTACATTTCAAGTGCTGAGAAAGATAAATGAAGGTATCCAGGAGGTGTTCTCCAATAAGAGCTATACTTCTGTTTTGTTACTTTCAGTTTAAGGAAGTTGGCAACTGACTTGTGAGGCTGACAAGTAGCACCTATGGGCAGTATCTCGGAAGACCACACCAACCTCTTTTCTACACTGTGTTTAAAGACAGAAGGGAGAAGGGTTAAAAAAAAAAAAAAGCAACTTGCACCATGTTTTACTATTGAATTACTATTTATTCATGAAGGAAGGAATAGAGAAGAAAGAGGAAAAAAAGAGAAAGAAAGAGAGAGACAGAGAAAGGGAGAGAGATAGAAAATGAGACAGAGAGAGAGACAGAGAGAGACGAGAGACAGAGAGAGAGACAGAGAGAGAGAAAGAGACAGACAGAGAGAGAGAGAGAGAGAGAGAGAGAGAGAGAGAGAGAGAGAGAGACAGACAGACAGACAGACAGACAGACAGACAAAGAGAGACAGAGAGAGGGGGGGAGAAAGAGAGAGGGAGAAAGAGAGAGATTGAGAGAGAGACAGAGAGACAGAGAGAGACAGAGACAGAGAGAGATTGAGAGAGAGAGAGACAGAGAGACAGAGAGAGACAGAGAAAGAGAGAGACAGAGACAGAGAGAGAGAGAGACAGAGACAGAGAGAGAGAGAGAGAGACAGAGAGAGAGACAGAGAGAGAGAGACAGAGAGAGAGAGAGAGAGAGAGAGAGAGAGAGAGAGAGAGAGAGAGAGAGAGAGAGAGAGAGAGAGAGAGAGAGAGGAGAGAGAGGAGATCAGGCTTTGGATTTTGGTATTCTAATTTACTAATGATTCCTTATATTGCATTCTATGTCACTAGAGGAAGTCTTGTGTACTAGGTCATGCTTTGTAAGACTGGGCCCAGAGATCTGGACACAGAAATTTTGGGAAATGATGATTTTATAAAACAAAGTTTTAAACAAATTTTTCATTAAAAACGAAGTATAAAAGCTTTCATAGGATTCTGATACATGTCGCTGCAACTCAAAAGTTTTTGAATTAAAAGTTGAAACTATTTTGAATTCAAAGATACACACACATGCACACATGCATATATATTATATATATATATATATACACACACAAACATATGCATATATATGTACACACATACCTACACACACACACACACACACACACACATACACACACACAATAAAAATGATTTCATTGTACTTGGGATACATCTATTAAATAGAACTCAATGCTTCCTGAAAGTTTTGAGAAAACAAAACAAATCATTTCTCAACTGATTTGATGTAATAGTTGGAAAAAACTCTTCTGTATATTTGGAAATATTTTTTTCTTATGTTACACTCTTCCAACTGTAGATAAGACTCATTCAGTACTTCTTTTCTCTTTCTCACATTTTTTTTGCTCAAAAATTTCTATGCCAACAATGCAAAGTTACTAATTGGAGGCATTCTGCATGTGACAGCAGAGATGGGAAACCAGTCAGACACTCTTAAGTGAGAATCTGCCCCTACTTATAAAGCCTATGATTCTGGCCTTTTCAGGAGTTGCTCTAGTGATTGGGGTTCCCTTATTATGTGGTATATCTCTGAATGAATACATTATTGTCTACTACTCAATTTTGGGAGTTTTTTTGGCTCCTCAGGTCTTGTAATGGAAGTAGGGAGGGGGTTCATAATGTGGATCTTGTGTAAAAGTTAAAAAATTAGGTTTATTCTCCATGAATTGGAAGGACACTAAGGCCAGAGATATATTCACTAACAAACCATCATTGAATCTTTTTCCTTTTTGAGGCCTAGATACCTCACATCTCAAGCATGATAAATGGTCAGTCTGTCAACAAAGATACATTAAGTACTGAGCATGAGCCAGGTCTAGTGCCAAGTGGAAGTAATATGAAGAAAGGCGTGCCCTTTTTTCCTTGTTCCTTCCTTCCCTCTCCTACTATCCCCTCTTTGGGTTTTCTTTGAGCTCCAAGCCTTCTCTTGAATGAATTAAGCCATATCAAATAAAGGCATCCTGCTTTTAACAATTTCTGACCTTTTTTTTTTTTTTTTTTTGACTGGCCTAGATATAGGCTTAATCCCTAGGCCCTCTTCATAATATAATATGTAAATTGTCAAAAGGTCACATTCTAAAAATCAATGCACATGTTATTCCATCATAGCTCTAGAAGTGGAAGAGACTTCAGAAGTCATCTAAGTTGATTCTTACATTTATGGATTAAGAAATGGAGGCCTAGGGAAGTTGAATGATTTGCTCAATGTCAAAGACAGGTAGAGGCAAATAAGAACTCTGAGACAGGAAGTGAATTTAAATCTTCTGAAGTCTGTGTTTTTAACAGAGCATCTATTAATTGTAGTTTTGAAAGAAAAAAAGGAAACACAATTAAATATATTTGTCTTGTAATCCTTTGTTTTCATTTTTCCTTTCGTGTTCACTGAAGAACAATGAAGTAGATTAATTCAGAAAGTTCTTCACCAAGAAACAATGAGAATGTTTATGGCCTAGAATTCTGGTTCTTACCAAATGTTTATGTTTAAAGAAAAGGTCTGACAAAATAGTCTTTTGAATTCTGGATTCTTAAGAAAACTTGGCAGTGACTTCCTCAATTTTTAATAAGGAAGATACTGCTCAGGCATTCATCCATTCCCATCTGTTTTTTTGCTGACAGCCACTTGGATTGTTTCTTTGATACAGGTACCCATATTTCACAGTCACTATACTTATATGAATATATAGCCAACCCATGTCTTCTTTGCTCCATGTCATAGGTTCTCTTCAGATTCCCCAGGGTCCACATATTCAGGTGGAAAATAAAAGAAGGCAGGATCAGCTAAAACACTGTAGTCACTAATAGCAGGTTCCAAAGGAGTAGCTTTGACTTTCACACTCATGTCAGCTTGGCATTTCTGCCCTAAGGAAATTGGTACATCACCTCGCAGGACCAAGCCATGGAGGAAAGTTAACAGATGGCAGCCACTGGGCTGGAATAGCCAAGAGGATTTATGTGTGCCTCAGAAGTGTTTGTGGAAGACAGACTCTCTAGTTTTCAATGTCAAAAGAGCTCACCATCCACAGCTGCCATCCTCATGGGGAAGACCACGGACTCTGGCCTGAATCAGCTTCACTTGTTACAAAATGGAACTTGCTGCTGAGAGCCCTCGTCTCTGGAGTAGTGTCAGGGCATCGGAGGGAGTGTTCTACAAGGCTCAAGGAGAGTTGTAGGAGTGGGTTTGCTGTCACCTTCTTGCTCTGGAGAAGAGTCTTAACTAAACTGGGAGAACATAGCTTAAAGAGATAAACGCATTTCCTTGTCTACTAGCGTGATTGGGATAAGAATTTTCTGAGCTTATAACACACAGTTAGGCTAGCAAACTTGACCTGAGTATTACAGGAGAGGCTTGAGATGAGAAGGGTCAAATTTTTGAATGCTTGAAGCCCTGTTAGCGAAGTCAATGTTTACATACAGACATATATAATATATATATATATATATAACTGAGGAAAGCAAGAAAACAGTAAGATATAATTTCCTTCATACTACTTTAAACTTGTCTGTTATCATCTTTCAATTCCAACCAGGGCAATAGTGACAACAATAACAAGTATCCTCAGAAAATGCTTGTTAACATCTTTCAATAATTTGGTTGCAAAGACTTTGGATATTCCTTTCTTTGATTCTTTATCATGCCTATTGGTATTCTTTCTTGGAAGATGATGTTTATCTCAACTCCTGTAGTCTTTCTTTGGCTTTTCATTTCTCCTGAGATCTGACTTGTTCTTTTTTAAAATTTTAATTCAAATGTTGTCCATTTCAGAAATTCTAAATCTAAATTCCTAAAGCAATTTCTCTATTAACAAGTCATTTCTTATACAGGTTGTGCTCATATCTAAAAAATTATGCAAAAGGGGAATAACAATACATTTTTTTTTTACCAAATAGTTTGGGATATTATTGCTCTCCTACTACCTCAGGTGTCAGTTATATTAGAATCATTCAGAACAAATTCAAATTGACCTCCAGAGAATTTCTGCCCTAAAAAAACTGGCATATCAGCTTAAAGGAGTCATGTAACATCTGATTATTTGGTTAAGCTTGCAAAAAAAAAATCAAGATAAAAAAAATACTTTTTATTTGTATGCATATATGTGCATGCACATGTGTGTGTGCGCGCGCATGTGTGTGTTTGGGTCCAGATGGGAGGAAGATAGAGAGTTGTCATATGGGTTGAAATTTTAAATTGTATATGAGGAGAAATGTTGAGAACCTGGGTAGATTCCTATTGTAGATGGCCTTGAATACCAGATAAGTATTTTGAATTTTATTTAACTGGCTTTTGTGAATCATTCAAGAATTATAAATAATGACTTGACTAGAGCTGTGCATAAATGTGATTCTTGCAAAAGTATGAAGGTAATAGAGAGTCAAGCAGGAAGATGCATTAAAATACTAATATAATAGTCCAAAAGATGGTGGAGGTAAGAGATGTTATGGACTTAGAATAAAATGTTGAAGGCAGCTGGTAGCACAGTGGATAGAACACCATATCTGAAGTCAGGAGGACCTGAGTTCAAATCTGACCTCAGACACTTAACACTTCCTAGCTGTGTGACCCTGGGCAAGTCACTTAACCCCAATGGCCTCAGCCAAAAAAAAAAAAGGTAAAAGAAACGAAAAAAAAATCTTTACTTGGATTTGGGGCATAAGTAAGAAAAAAGAATAAACCTAGTTCAATTCAAAAAGCAATGACATGTTTACAAAATGAGAGAATTAGTTTAAAGTATGTTTAAGGCTCTAGGAAAACATCCATTTGGAGATGTTTGACCAGTAGCTCTGGAACTAAGAAGGCAGCTTAGTGCTCAAGACTCAAGACTGGGAATCATTTTCATGGAAGTCGATGGAATAACAAGTATGGTTTTGATTGCCAAGGTAGAAAATGTAAATGGAAGAGAAGACCAAACTGTTACATATGAGGTAGGGGTGAGTGATACAGGTAAAGAATAAAAAAAAACTTATGAAGGCAAGAGGTCAAATAAGGAAACTGATGTGTTTGAAGCAGGAAAGGAGAGAACATCCAATAGAAGGGGATGTTTTGCACTTATCAAGTGTTAATTTTAAGGATAATGAGAATTGAAGAAGTCTACAAGATTTGGTTTTAGATGTCATTAGTAAATTCTGAGGGAACAATTTCAATAGAAATAGGAGGGAATAGATTCTAGTTTGCTAAAGGGGAGGAGAAAGAGATTATATAGATGGTAGAAGAAGAAAAAAAGAGTCACAGGATCCTAAGAGAATTGTATTAGAAACACTGATGCTTAGCATGAGACAAAGCTGATGATGAATGTTATAACAACAAAAATGATTTTAAATAAAAGCTACTTTGAGATAATGACATAAAAAGAAAAAAAATGGACATAACAAAGAAAACGAATGACAAAGATAAACCACTTAACTGACATTTTGTTTCTCTTCTATCATAAAAGGAAAAAATCCACAGAAGGCTAGAACAAAAACATTCAAGAGGGAATTGAAACTTAAGAAAAGTGAGGATCTTTTAAGAGTTTATGGACCTGTGCTCAGTATTTTTGGGTCACAATGATTATATGTAATATCCAAATTAAATGAAAAAAAACTGATGGATATGTTTGTAGAGCTTCTGATAATGATTTTTAACAAAATCATAAATAGTGGGACAGTCATTATTTTTCTGATTCTTTGAAAAAATTGTAGAATAAATTATTAAAGTAATGCTTTATGAACTTGGAGAAAAGGAATTGATACTCCTCAGGAGCCATCAGGAGTTCATCAATTATAATAGGTAATGCCAGACTAATCTGGTTCCACTTTTTGATAGTAGAATGATAGACAAATAGAATGTCTCCCATGTTGCCTAATTTCCTGTTGAAATTTAGATATAGAAAATATCTAAGGATGTCTTTATGAACACAATATGAAGGACTATACTTTGGGCACAGATGAATTTTGAAATGGTTGAAGGGCTTCATAGAGAATTTACATTTATGTAGTAAAATATCTTTTTGGTGAGATCTATATTTGGATATTTTTGATTCATGATTTTTGGATAATGTTTGTTGATGTTTTTTAACTTTACCTATATTATCCCAATATATACTGTCTTTTCTTCTCCTTGAAAGCCACCTGTATTACAGATTTTTTAAAGGAAGACAAACAAAACAAAGTTTCACAACACAAATAAATGCATCACAAATTGATGTTACGTATAGCATTACACATCCTTGATTCCCTCCATCTACAAGGAAATAAGAGAAGATAGTTTTTCATATCTTTTCTTTGTGATCAGGCTGGGACATTATAATTTTGTAATATTCAGTGTCAGTTGTTTCATTGATCTTTTTTCACTGACATTATTTTTCTTATTCTTCTTACCTTACTACTATTTATATGCTTCCATATATTCAAACTCACAGTTTCTTACAGAATAGTAATATTCTGTTTCTTTCATTTACCATATTTTGTTCAGACATCCCCCAGGTGACAGGCATCAGCTTTGTTTGTAATTCTTTGATACTATAAAAGTACTACTATAAATATTTTAGTGTATGTAGGTATTTTAGTTACTTTATTTGCTTAATTTCAAGTTGCTTTCCAGGATGGTTATATCATTTAACAACTCCAGTAATAATGCATTAATGTTTTCATTTTCCTATACTCTCTCTAACTTTGACTATCCACAATTTTTTCACCTTGCCGATTCTGTAGATATAAGGTAAAACTTCAGCTTTATTTCTAAAAATCACTTTTTACTAGTGATTTGGAACATTTAAGAAATATTTTCTCATATAATTTGCTCATATTTGTTGAAGAATGGCTTTTTGGGTTGTATTTTTTATATACTTTGGATATCAGATACTTAGCAGAAGTGGTATAGATAAAAAGACTTTGTCCCATTCAACATTTTGTGTCTTATCCAAGTTGTACTAATTTTATTAATGAAAAAGCATTTTGATTTTATGTAATCTGGATTATTTATTTTATCTTTTATGATTCCTTCTATCTCTTCTTTGGTTAAATATTTACCTCCTACCCATAACTTGAAAGGTTCTGTATCTCTTCTAAGTTTTGTGATATGGCTCTCAATATTCAGATCATATATACATTTTGAATTTACTGCAGACAAGTATTACAAACCCATTTTTTTTTCATTCCCTTGCCCTTCCTTCCCCCCAGAAATTCATGTTAAAGAGGGGTTTCTTTCCTAGATAATTTATTTTTAGGTTTACTGAGCTGAATAACTTCTTCTAGTAACTGACTAAGCTCATTAAAAAAAATTCTTACTTGTCTAATCTGTCCCATTAATCGTTTTCTGGTCTACTAATTCTAAAAATTGGTACCAAAAAGCTTTCTAAATTTCATATTTATAATATAATTTGATTTCTAAGGTTATACTTTCCTTTTCATTATTTTCTTTAAAAAAAAAAAACCTGAAAGAATCTGGGACTATGACAGAATAAATTTCAAGCTTTCCATATTCCCCCACAAACAGAAAGTGTTTTCATCTCAGTTTACAAACATAGATTGGTGAAAAATCAAGAAGATGCTTGGGACGACCAGATAAAATCCAAAGAACCAGGCTGGCAATTAATCAGTGTAAAGTGAAAATGCCTCCATAGAAACACCCTGGGAGCCTCAGCAGGAACCACAGAATCTTTCACCTCCTGAACTGCATGCAGAGTCTCCAAGGAGTCTGAGTCCTAGAAAACTGAGTAAGCCTTGACTGATCAGGAATGCCAGGCCCAGTTGTGCTGCAGGGATGAGTCCCGGAGAAAGAAGGAACCAGCACCTGGTGAGGGCAGAAGCAGTGGGACAGGGACACTGCTGGCTATGGGCACTTGAAGGAGTGGGGAGCTCTTAATTTGGGGTTCCAGGTCAGAAATGAGAATTGAAATTAAGCTAGAGGTACCATCTCCCACCCCACAATTAGAGATGCTTACATTGATACTTTGCTTTTCTTTGTTACTTTTTTATTTACTTTTTTTAAATTGGACCTTTTTATTTACAAAATATATGCATGAGTAATTTTTTAACATTGACTCTTGCAAAACCTTGTGTTCCAAATTTTTCCCTCCTTCTCCCTACTCCCTCCCCTAGATGTCAGGTAATCCAATACATGTTAAATATGTTAAAATATGTTAAATCCAATATATTTATGCAGTTATCTTGCAGCAAAAGAAAAATTAATCAAGAAGGAAAAAAATAGAAAAACAAAATGCAAGCAAACAACAACAGAAAGAGTGGAAATGCTATGTTGTTACACTAATAGTTTTCATAAAAAAATGAACCCACAAAGAATAACCTAACCATAGAAAATCACTATGGGAATAGAGAAGGCTGGAACTAGAAAAGGAGATACAGAATCTAAAAGATGAAAATCACTCTTTGATAATTAGAATTGGCAAGGGGAAACCAGTGAAACAATAAGAAACCAAGAAATAATAAAGCAGAATATAAAGAATGAAAAAATACAACAGAATATGAAACATCTTGTAAGAAAAACAATAGATCTGGAGAACAGATCAAGAAGAGAAAATATAATTAGACCATTTGAAAGCTGTGATCAAAAAAAGAACATTGATACAATAATGGAAGAAATTATGTAAGAAAATTGTCTTAGAGTGGGAAAGGAAGGGAAAATAGAAATAAAAAAAATCCATCAATCACTACTTCAAAGAGATCTGTTGTGAAAAACACATAGGAATATTATTAGCCTAATTTCAAAACTCCCAGGTCAAAGAGAAAATTTTGCAAGAAAAAAAAACAATTCAAATATGCCACAGCTACAATTCGAATTGTACAGGACTTCTCAGTAGGCACAATAAAAGACCACAGGTCCTGGAATCATATATACCAGCAATCAAAAGAATTAGGCTTGTTGCCACACATACACACATATGTATATATTATATATATATATATATATTAATATATGTATTATGTATGTAATATATATTTATATATAATGTCTATATATGTAATAATTATATATATATGTATATATATATATATTTTTTATTCATAATATTGACTGAATCGAAGAAGGACATTCAATGAAATTGCAAATTTTCAGGACTTTCAACAAAACCCAAATTCACTAGAAAATTTAACATTTAGGAGCCAACATCCAAGATTAATTTCAAAGAACTTAACCTGTATAAATTGTTTATGTTTTTATATGAAAATATATACAATATATTTAAGATTGACATCAGTAATTGGGAAGCTCAAGAGAAAGATTTATATAAATGATATGCATAGGAACAATAGGGACAAGTATTAGATGATGGAGGAGCACTGAATACCTGCTCACATTGGGAATGGGTTAAATAGGCAATACTACATATATACCATGTAGGCTGCAAAATCTATAAAGAAATAAGGGGAGTGGGAGGGGAGGAGAGGGAAGCAAAGGGTGGGGAAAAAGACAAAAGTGGGATCCATGGATGGGATGAGATTAAGTAAAAGCAAGGGTAGAGCAGAATTAAAGTGGAAGCATTTGCAGAGATAGCAAAGAAGAGATATATACACACATAAAAAAAAGGAGCAGGAGTGAATATATAGATATATCTGTATTGTATATGTGTAGATCTGTGGTTGAGTGTGGATTTATATGTGTATCTGGTGTGTATGGGTGTGCAGGACAGATATGTGTGTGTGTGTGTGTGTGTGTGAGGAGACGAGAGAGAGCAGCAGAGAAGAGAGAGAGAGAGAGAGAGAGAGAGAGAGGGAGAGGGAGAGGGAGACTGTCTGTGTACATGGGTGTATATGTATATATCTATTAAATATAAACCGTGGTTAACTATAACCTGCTCTGGAGAGATGGGGGGGGGTGAAAGGAGAAGAAAAGAATAAAGTAAAAAAATCCTCAGCAAAGAACAAACGTACAACCTACAAGGAAGCAAAGAAATGCTGGATATCCATGAATATAATTTCTTCTACTATTATATATTCTTTCTTGAACTGAAAATTTTTTTGTTATATATTTTGAATCCTCTCTAATGTTCTGCTGGACACATAACAATGTTCTGTTTTGTGTGGTTTTGCTTTGTTTTCTTTTTTTTTTCTTTTTATAAATTTTTTAATTAAAAAAATCTCCTTGCATTCTAGAACTTTTATTCCTACAAATGGCTTTTACAATTATTTCATCTAGTTTTGTAAAGGATCCCTTTGATAGTTTGATCACCATGGCCCTACATAAAAATGAATTAACTTTTGTTTTGTTTCATTTTGAGACTATGTGTTTCTATTTCAATAAGACTAGACGTAGTGGCCACTCATAAGCCAGATCTCATTAGTGTGAAAGCTTTGACTTCCTCCTTTTCTGATCTGAATTTGCTCACTCTTTACATATCCTAGTTACCCTTTGCTCTTATCAGACATAGTAAGGACAAATGATCAATTTTAGCCCTGATATAGTTTAGAACTCCTAAACTCTCTTTATTAGCAAATGAATAATTTGTGTCTCTTTTTAAAACAATGAATATGCTTTTAATTTCTTTTTCATTTTTGCTGGTAGTGGTATTTCTAGAATGATGTCAAAAATATAATGGAAAAGAGGAATTCTTGTTTTACTCCAATATTTATTTTAAAACATTAGTGTTTTGGCTTGATATTCTCTTTATCAATGACTTGAATATATACTTACTTGAAGTATACTTATTTGTACATTACATGAGGTTAGGATCTGAATATATTAAAAAATAAACAAGATCAGGCTAGAATGATGGGAAAAATCTATCAAGATAGAAACCATAGAAGTAAATGCAAAATTTTATTCTTCAGCTCAAAAATCAAAAGCAAAGACACAGAATAAGGATTAAGTGGCTAGGCAATATTTCATGTGTAAAAGATTTGGCATTTTGGGAGGTTTTAATCTCCATACAAGTCAACAATGTCATATAATACAGAGTGTCCAAAATGAAGATGAGAATTGTCTTGGTACATACTGACCTGGAGAGAGCACATGGGGTATCATAATCAATTTTTGAAATTATGTTTTAAGAAAGATAACAATAAGCATATACAGAAACTGACAGTCATCTTTCAAGATGAGAGCTATCTTCTCCATTCCTTCAAGACATATTTTCCATCTCATTCACCATACTTTACAATAATCATGGAAGAACTGAACATGTTTTACTTATATCAATCTTGAAATTTAGGAAGAGTTCACCTCAACATTCTGTGGTACTGCAATGTGGAAGAGGGAATATTCTTTGCTACTTAGTCATGGAGAGAAGAATTTGGAGCTAATATTACCAATGGCAGATGTTATCTCAAATTTTAGAGAAACTTTCTGACAATCCCAAAGGGAAATACATTGCATTGGGAAGTGTGAGTTTACTGTAACTAGAAATCTATTAGCCTGGAAACTTTATAATTATGTGCCAGTTATGCTATCAAGAAAGTTCCTGATCTGCCTTCAAATCCTGTTTCAGACATTTATTAGTTCTATGACCCTGAGAAAGTCACTTTTTCTCTCTGTCTTGGGTTGAGCATGAGACTGGGAACAGCAATACTATCTACCCCACAGGGATTAAAGTAGTTATACATAAAATAAAATGTGTAATTTTGAGTTATAATATGTTGTAATTATAACATAATGGTTATATTGCAATGGATACAATCACATTTAATATAATTATTAACATAAAATGAGTTAACATGTAATTATAATATGTGAAGGTTTTACAAATCTTAAAGCTCTCTACAACCCATGTTGGGGTTTTTAATTATTACTATGGGCCACGTGTGGACCTAAGCTCTAGAGATACAAAGATAAAAATAAAACCATCACTGCTCAATAAATTTACATTTTTCTAGTATGTTTTGGATGAGTCCATCTCTGAGCCTTATTCCAAATGTGAGCATCTATGATTCTTTAAACTCTACCTAACACAAGTTCTTATTCAACAGATACCACTGCTAAGCTCCCTTGTAATAAAGAAAAAGGTTTCCTTCAGAAACGAGAGATACTGATTTCCATGCGGCTTGTCATACATTTTAAATATTTTTTAATTCAAGACAATGTACTTTCATGACCTTTGCTTTTTCCTTTTGAGGCTCCTAGCATATCTCTGTCAAGTCTAATGGGTTTAATGATATAGGAAGTCTGATTTATGGGCCTGACCATGATATAATTGTTTGTGTGCCATCAATAAGGTGGAGCACTGCAGGGAGGTAAGTTATTCTTCCCAAGGTAAGTTATTCCAGTTTTGGACAGCTTTATCCCCTTCAGTGTTAAGCTATTTCTCTAGTTATGTCATCTGGAGTTAAACAGAACAAATCTAAAAATAATGATAACTAGCATTTATGTTTGAAAGCACTTTCCAAATATTATCTTATTTTATCCTCACAATATTCCTGGAAGGTAGATGCTGTTATTACAATCCATCTTACAGATGGCAATACAAAGGCAGACAGAGGTAAAGTGACTTGCGTTACATATGGAAGTCTGGATTTGAACTTGTCTTCCTGCAACATTGAGTAGCTTAATTCTTCCAAAAACTTAATTAAAATTATGGATTCCTACTAAGTCTTTTTTTTTGCCTTCCAAGATAATCATCACTAGTGAATTTAGAACTTAGAACCCAATGAGCTGGATTATCACTACCTTTGTTCTAGACATCAAGTCTCTGTTTATAGAATCTTAGTTTGCATTAATTTTTCTGGCTGCCATATTACACTGCCAACATTGAACAACGGCTCCCCAGCCTTGCCTCCTTCATCTTGTACTTGCTAAGTTAATTTTCTGAAGCCAAATGGAATGCAACACATTTGTCTCTATTATATTTCATCTAATTAGATTAGGTCTAATTTTCTAGCCTGTTGTTTTTGTGGAGCCATTTTCAGTCATGTCTTACTCTTAATTTCTCCATTTGGAATTTTCTTTGTGAAGATACCCAGGTAGTTTGTCATTTCCTTTTCCAGCTCATTTTGCAAATAAAGAGACTGAGATAAACAGAGTTAAGGGTCTTGTCTAAGGTCATCCAAGTAGTAACTGTCTGATCCTGGATTTGAAATTATTATCTGTAACTCCATTTACCCTCCCTCTCATAGGATTCTTCAATCTTTAAAACAAATGCAAAATGGACAAATGTGACATTTATACCTTTAGCAAGGTATTGATAATATTTATTAATGTCCTGGGACACATAAATCAACCAATGATAAACATTTTTAAAGTAAAAATAATATGCCAGACACTGGTGCTATAAAAGCAAAGTTTGAAGCAATTCTTATTGAGAGAGACATCCTTTGCAATTGATATCAAAAATATTTATGGATACTCTTTTGGTCATGCTATTCAATGAGTTCCAAATCCACCTATTATATTTTCAGTTCATATCTTTCCAATTTTTCAACAAGGAATTGCACGAGTGATATTATCAAATATTCTACTGAAAATCTCAGAACACTCTCTTGATCTCATAACAATATTTTTATTACTTCAAAAATATTTGTCATACTTCCATGAGTCTGTGATAGTCCAGTTAACTCTCAAAAGGAAAAAAAAGGAAACTAACATAAATACATTATGTCACAATATATCTTTGCCCTTCCATGGAGGCATGGTATAAAAGTTATGAAAAGAATTTCAGATCACTAATAACTATAGAGAAGATGATGCTCAAACAATTGTAATAAGAGAATTTAACATGACAAAAATGCTAATGTTTCACCTGAATAGCCAGCCAACAAACTTTGACAAAGGTAACAAAGGATGAAAGTTGTCAGTGCTGGAGGAGCTGAGACAAGACAGACTTACTTAACACACTGTTGGTAGAGCTGGGAACTGGTTCAATCATTTTAGAAAAGCAATTTGAAATTATATTAGAAGAAAATTGAGTAAATTGTACTTATGGATCCAGAGATTCTACTTATGCCCTTTTCCCTTCAAGAAGGTAAGAGATAAAAAGAAAGGTCCTGTATATACCAAAGAATTTAAAGAATCATTTTTTGTGGGAGCAAAATCCTGAAATGAAGTAATTGTTAAGAAGCTAAGGAAAAGCTAAACAAATTGCTAACCAAGAATAAAATAGACTATTATTGAGTCACAGCAATTGAAGAATATGAAGATTTTTGAGAAACATGTAAGTACTCATATAAACTGATTTAGAATGAAGTAAGCAGAGCCATAAAGACAATATGCCACTATGCTCCAAAAAAGAGAACAAAAGAATAAAATTGAATTTATATAATTATAATGACCAAAAAGTTAAGCTGCGTGGCCTCTGGCAAATCACTTTGATTCTTAGCCTCAGTGATCTCATCTCTAAAATGGAAATAATAGCCTCTAATACACTATTTTTATGAGGATCACAAGAATCAAATAATATGTTAAGTTATTTGCAAACCTTAAAGTGTTATATAAATGATAGCTATTATATTATGATTGTTTTCTACTTCCGCAGTTTCTCTCATTGTCTATAGTCCTTCAAAGATTGTTGCTAGCAGTTCAAAATCATATCTAGATTTTTTAGTACCCTGAGATATAGTTCATCTGAGATAGTGACTTGACCTCATCAAACATAACTGTTAATTCTCTATGTGGATTATCAACTCCACATCAGTCTTGTTTTCCAGTCCAAATGCCATTCACTTTGTTAAAGAACACGGAAATAGTTTAAGGATTAAATATTCTGTTTTCTCTCTGCCATAGGCTATCACCCCAAATAATATTTCTGTCTTTTCTTTAATATTCCTTTCTTATCACTATAGCTAAGCAATGATGAATAGCATGTTAAATCCCTTAATTTAGCTTTCCTCAACAATTTCAGCTGGAGTTTTAATGTTTCTTATACTATTCTCACAAAACAAGCCACATTTTTTATTATCCATTACCAACATTTGCTTGTAGACATTTTTTTAATTAAGTTTCTTGATATGTTACATTTATATCTGTATTAATCACTTTATCCATTTCCCCTTTTCTTCTTTTACCAGAATTGAGACTCCTTTTCTTTAGATTTTCCTAATCCTTCTTGGCTGATTTCCTCTAGAATTTTAGATTACAATATTATACCTCTTCTTTCTGTCTCATTAGCCATTCTGGAATAGCATTTCTCCTTGTTAGTTTCTTCTTTAGTGTAAAGAGAAAACTATCATAATGTAAGTTTATAAATTAATAGTTGGTTTGCTTTGGACAGAGAGAACTCTAGCAGCTGCATAAAACGTTAATGCCTGCCATTACTGCTCTATTAGCTCTTACTGTCAGCTGTGATATCTGTTTTGGAACTTCTTATCTATTATCTCTCATTGTCCAGGTTGTCAGAAGTATATTCTAATGACAAACTTTTTTCTTAATATTCCTCAGTTGATTTTCATTCAAATATTTCCCATTGTCCTTCATAGCTTCTGGCTCCTGATTTTCTCACTTAAGTATATCTACTGGTATTTGGTTACTCATTCTTCCCTCCTGTCCCTTTTCCTACTCTACTTCTGTTAAATAAATTATTACCATCTAAACCATATTTCAGGAAAGGATCTTATTCTACTAAATCTTAGTAAAAGTTAGAAATCAAATTTGCCTCCTTGCTTTAGGATGTTAGCTCATCTTGCTTCCTAATTATGGTATGCATTTGCATCTGAATCCCTTAATCTGTGTTTTAAAACTATATTCTTTCTCAAATTTTATCCCCTAAGAATTTCTGAGTATAAGTACTGATCTTTTCATATTGTTGCTTCTCTCTACAATGCAGAGTCCACTTTTTCTCTTTCCCTCCCTTTGTCATGGATGTTATACACAGGATTCATGTTTTGGGTGAGGGCTAGACTAAATGACTTTTAGGGTTCTTTCCAATTCTGAAATTCTGTGATTTAGTGAAAATTAATGATCTAACTTATAACTAAAAGCAGGCATTTTATTTTTTATTTTTTTTAACTTTTCATTTATTTATTTCAAATTTTTGATTTTCCCCCATTACATGTAAATGCATTTTTTTGTTACACAGGTGCATTCTTTTTTTCACATATTTCTGTATGTATCATGTTGAGAAAGAAAAATTGGGGAAAAAAAGAAAAAACACAAAAAAAGTGAAAATCGCATGTATTGATCTATATTCAATCTCCATAGTGTGAATAGCATTTTCCATCCAAAGTTTATTGGAATTGTCTTGGATCACTGAACTTCTGAGAAGAAACAAGTTTATAAGAATTGATAATCATACAGTCCTGCTGCTGCTGCGTACAATGTTTTCCTGATTCTGCTTGTTTCACTGGGCATCAATCATTGCATTTAAATCTTTCCAGACCTTTCTAAAAGAAGTCTGAAAAACAGGTGTTTTCAATGTAGATGACCCTAGCAAATATCTTGCCAGACACATAATAAACTTTGAGATAGATATAATTAATTTTGCCATCCATGTTTATTCCTATTATACTCATTTTTTCCTTTGATATATATCACTAAATTTCCACTAACTCTTTCCATGCTAGTATTTCTTTCCTATTTACTTTGGGTCGTTTTTATACAAATCTACATAGGCAAATGTTAAAAACCCTCGTACAATGGAAGTTCCTTGAGAGCAGGGGCTGTTTAAATTTTGTTTTTATATCTTTAGAGTCTAAAAATAGCTGGAAAATAAAAATCTTTAATAATGCTTGTTAATTGATTGAAGCCCCTTTTCTCATCACCTAGTGTTTGGTAAATTATGAACAGAGTCCCCTTTTTGGTAATATTTTCTGTGTTTTATTTTTGAACCTTTAGGTCACAGGTATACTTCAGATTTCCCCAAAGTTATGCAATCCAATTAGGTAATATTTTCCTTGGTGGCCATGAAAAGTGACTGAGTTGTCATGTCAATTGAGCATCATCCTGACATTTTTTCCATCTCACAGTATAGCTAGGCATATGTAAGTATATATCACTTTGATGAAAGTGAAATATATCTTGTTCAGAATGACAACTAAGTTAACACTTTGAGCTTTCCTAGGAAATGGCTACTAATAAGAAAAATACCGTATTCATTCACCTTTGGATGTTTTTTCCCTCATTTATCAGTTCCTAGATTGCAGTTTGTTATGCCTTATGTTTGAATGATAAATTCCTGGAGGCAGATTATTGACTAACTTCAGATATCTAGATGATATAAATGATTGACCCAACCCAAATGTTATGAAAGAATAGCTTCACTTAACTCATAAGGATCAAACACAGGGAAAGGACATATGCTAGAATTCTCATTCTGGATTTGATTCAATTGAGTTGAGCATCAAGATGTTCTGGTGTCTCCCTCTGTCTACATGAGTAGTATTCAATATGGCCAATGTAGAGTATAGAATACACTATGTCTGAGAGGATAGGATACAGTCCTAGTGGGTATCTTTTTTAATAGAGTTAGGGGAATAACAAGTACCATCTGACCAGTACAAAGCTTTCTGTAATGCTTGGAAAAAAATTTCTTTTTTCTATAGCTGCATGTATACCAGTTTCTCTAATCAACAGTGATTTAGAGCATTTTTGTATGACTATAAGTAGTTTTCTTTGTCTGAAAACCACCTTTTCATATCCTTTTACCATTTATCAACTGGGGAATGACCTGTATTTCGATAAATTTGACCCAATTCTCTATATATTTGAGAAATAAAGCTTTTATCAGAGCTGATTGTTGCAATTTTTTCCTCTTAATTTTGGTTATATATTTTGTTTGTGCAAAAAGTTTTTGATTATGTGTAATTAAAATTATCTATTTTATATTTTGTAATACTGTTTATAGCTTCTTATTACCTTATACATAGGTCTGACAGATAAGCTATTCCATCTTCTGCTAATTTGTTTAGGGTATTACCCTTTATGTGTAAATCATGTACCTAATTTGACCTTTTCTTGGTATACAGTGTGAGATGTTTTTCTATACATAGTTTCTGCCACACTGTATTTCAGTTTTCCAAATATTTTTTGTTAAAGATAAAACAATGAGTTTTTGTTCCAAAAACTTATATCTTTGTGTTTATCAGACACTAAGTTACTATGGTCATTTATTACTGTTTTTTGTGTATAATCAATTCTACAGATTTGCCACTTTTTCTTAGTCAGTAGCAGATTGTTTAAATACCAAGTTATAATACAATTTGAAATCTGGTATGACTAGACCATCTTCCTTTACAATTTTTTCATTGATTCTTTGCCCTGTCTCTAAACTTTAAAAATTGTACTACTATTTATTGAACATTTTTTTGAACATGCAACACCAACTTATATGAGTTTATATTTTATAATTTCATATACATGTAATTATATGATACAAATTATGCTCATTATAAAAACACAAATAAAACCTTAAAAGGATAATTACAAAATACTATTTCATGCTAGAGTCAATAATGAGTTACTGAAGTTTATTGAACTATAATTTGATTTGGTCAAAACTGCACTTTAGGAGAATCACTTTGATAAGTGAATGGTTGGATGGATTAGAGAGCGAAGAACAAGGTAGAGAGACCAAATGAGAAGAAATAATGGCCCAAAAGAAAGAAGAGGATATTTAAATAGAAAAAGATCAGATGCAAGGGTTGATGGGGAGATAAAAATGACAAGATTTGAAAACTTATTTGATATGTGGAATAAGAGGGAGTGAGAAAAAGACTGATAGTGAGTGATATGAGGCTATGAATATGAGTGATTGAATTGATTGCTCTTGGCAGTAATGGAGAAGAGTAGAAAGGAGGTGAGTTATAAGGGGAAATATGATATAATGAAATCTAGCACAAAGGTCATAAATGGTTATTATCTTCATCAATTTACTTGATCTTAGCCAAAATGAAAAGATGAGAGATAGAGCTCTTGCCCTTCAACAGTCAGCTCTTACAGTCACAAGGTGATGTGGGTAAAAGGGATGGGCACAAGAGTACCTGTGTAGTTTCTGCTGTGGTTGACTTTAACCTTTAGGTTATAGGCCATAACTGCCCTGAGGGACCAATATTCTATTCAGACTGAGGATATTGAAAACTTTCAGCACAAAAGGAGGGAGTATACTGGAGATTGTTGGAAGATAAACATAGTTGTTATTGTTTGTTATTAATTACCTTGGGAAAGCTGGGCAATAACCCATTTTCACATTCTATATAGTAGGATATGATGACTCTGAATCCCACTTTGCATATCACTGACATAGTAGATAGAACATAGGATTTGGAATCAGAAGGATAAAGTATCAAATTTCACCTGAGAAACTATCTGGTTCTGGCTGAGAAATAGAAAAGTAGATCAGAGGAATAGAGTAGATATATAATACACATCGGTAAGGGATTATAGCCAGTTTTTGTTTGACAAGTATAAAAAATTTAAATTTTGGGGATTAAAATATATTATTTGATAGAAACTGTTGGGAAAATTGGAAAGCACCTGGCAGAAACTAAAGACCAATGTTATACTCCATATTTCAAACTAAGGTCAAAATGGATACATAATCTAAATATAAAGGGAGCTATCAATAAGAAAGTTAGAAGAACATAGCATAATTATCTATCAGAAATGTATAAGAGAATTATATGAATAAACACAAGATAGAAAACTATGAGATATAAAATGTATCATTTTGATTATATTCAACTAAAAAGTTTTTTTTTTTTTGTAAAAATAAAACCAGTGTAGCAAGAAATTAAAAGGAAAGCAGAAAATTAGGGGAAATTCTAGATAGTTTCTCAGATAAAGGTCTCACTGATGAAATATGTAGAGACCTTTGTCAAAATTATAGGACTATGAGTTATCTCCTTGGTGATAAATGGTCAAAGGATATGAAACAAATAGTTTTTGGATTAAAAAAAATTATGTAGTTATATAAAATGCTCTAAATCATTATTGATTAGAAAAATGAAAATTAAAATAATTTGAGATATTTCATACCTAACAGTTTGACTAGAATGATAGAAGGGGAAAATGACAAAGGTTGGAGGGAATGTGGAAAAATTGGAATACTAATACACTGTTGGTGAAATTATGAACTGATTCAACTATTTTGAAGAACAATCAAGGATTATGTCAGAAGAGCTATAAACTATGTGTATTCTTTGACCAGCAATATCATTATTAGTTCTGTTTCCCATGGTGATCACAGAAAATGGAAAAGAACCTTTATATTCTAAAATATTTAAAGTAGTTCTCTTTGTGGTAGCAAAGAACAGGAAATTGAGGCGATGTCCATCAACTGGAGAATGACTAAACAAGTTGTGCTATGTGATTGTGGTAGAATATTGCTGTGCTGTAAGAAATGATGAGCTGGTTGATTTTAGAAAACAATAGAAAGATTGGATATAACAGGTTATAACAAAAAGTGAAATGAACAGAAGAGAATGTTGTATATGGTAACAACAATATAGTTCAAAGAATACTTGTGAACAACCAATTCTATAAATACTCAAAGGACTTGGTGAATATTCACCTTTAAAGAACTGATAAGTATGAATATGCATAACATTTACACATATTTACAAATCTGTTTGAATAGTGACTTTCTCTAGTGAAAGGTAAGAAGGGAGGGGGACAGTTCAGAAATTAAAATGCAACAAAAAATTTAAACTAAGTTTAAAAAAAGAAACTAGTTGTATGAACCTGGATAAGTCTCAACTACTCTTAGTCTGTTTCTTCAAATGCAAAATGGGTTTAATGATAGCGTAGAACTCACAATGTTATTGCAAAGTTCAAATGAGATAATGTCCATAAAGAATTTTAGAAAACATAAAAGCATTAATTTTATGTGTCTGCTTTTATGATAAAAATATCCATTCCCTCAGAGTTTTTGTTCAGGGACCTTTTAGCCAACTTATGCCATTTTAAGTCAACATAATGTAGCTACGTCTAGAATGTTCTCTACTTAGAATCTTTCACTTTCCTCAATTCTTTTTAATGCATATTTATATAGGTAAATGTTTCCCTCTAGAAAAAGAGAAATTATTTTAAGAAAAGAACTGTTTTATTTTGTCTCCTTAGCATTTATCAGAGTGCCTGGCAAAGAGTAGCTACTTTGATGCTTTTTTTTCTTCAAATTATTGTGTAACTGCCTATTGTTAACCCCTAGTATCTTTCCCTTGTCATTTAAAAAAATTTTTTATATTCCTAATACTGATATTTTTCTTCCTCCCTTCCTTCTTCATTCTTTTTCTTCCTTCCTTCCTTCTTCCCTCCTTTTCTTACTCCCTCCTTTCCTTGAGAAGATTTTTAGTCAAGATTTACAAAATAATGAAACTTCAAGGCTATAAAAAAGTAATAAAGAGTATTTAGTGAGGGAATATCTGGGCAGATAGGCAGGTATCTGGGACACCTCTCTAATAGAACAGATCAAAGTGACTGGAAGTGATTTCTTTCCCCTCCTGTAGGGTAGGTAAAATGCTTCAGAAATGGCTTTATATTGTGATAGTTAAGAAAAGGAAACACACACACACACACACACACACACACACACTCATAATGAGGTAGATGTGGAAAGCAAACTGACTTGTTTTAAAGTTAAAATATTTACAAGTTTTTCTTGGCTCATATGTATTGCTCTAGCTGCAGGCCTTTTGAAGTTGTTTGACTGATTTGTACTAGGGAGATTAAAAGCAAAATCTTAACAGCTGCTCATTCTCTATTTGTGATTAGGTAGAATAGATGGATATTCTGTTATTCAAGGTATCTATGCATTAAAAAATATGTGAAAAATAACAGTTGGAAACTTTCCCTCAGTTTATAAAGGACTCTTCTCAAATGGATCAGTTCCATGTTGTTTCATTGAGGAAAAGACCAGAATTGATAATCTCATCTTGCCATCTCTTTTCTTCCCCAAACCATCCATTTAATGGTACGCCACTAGTCTGCAGTATCTTTCTACTAATTTAGCATGAAAGTAATGATCATGTAATGATCATAAAAACCCATATAAAAGCTAGACTGCCAGAATAAAAGCAAAACAAGTATTTGTTACTCAACATGATTAGTAGTATATTAGGGGTGATTTAGTATTGAAATAGTCATTTTCAGCACCACAGGGATACCATACTATAGCTCATTCCCTTTTTAATATGGACATGATTGGGTTTGCTCTGATCTTCTGGGCTTACAAGCAAATATATTTAATTTGGGTATATCACAGCCAGGAGGGCAATTCTTCCAGATGGTAATTTACGCAAGAGATGAATTAAATACCACTTTTCCTTAGATTCTAGGACATTTTCATGCTCTCAATGATAGGATCCTGAAAGTCTAAAGGCAAAATGTACTTGGATGAAAACAATCTTCTCATTGGTTATCAAAATCCCAGTCTATTTACTTGCATAGCAATTATCCAATTAGTTCATAAACTCCCTTAGTTAAATAGGCCTATGGAAAAAAAAAAGTAGATGGAATCTCAATGCTAAAATAATAATATTCTGCTCAATGGAAAGACGCTAGTGATTTCTGCCTCCCTTTCTCCCAATTTAATTCAGTTTTGAATATGAATCATTTAATCCAAAATAAATCAAATAACAATCAATAAAATATTTTTTTTACCTTCCACACTCCCACTGGAAAGATAAAAAGATTAGAATGCATTAGCATTCCCCAAATCAAAGCAAGATTGGACATTTTTGGGGCACCTGGTATGTACAAGTTACTAAACTATCCTTGTAAAGTAGATCAAGATATAATAAAAATGTGAGATAATTTATAAGTTCATAATTATGACAACTTCCCTATACTCAAAGAACTTTCAATGTAGTTGAAAAGATAATAATACTCCTAACATTTAAACCTGGAAAAAAAGTTGTGAAATCATCTAGTTTATAACTACAGCCCAACTACAGCAGAATTGGGATTTGAAACCAGGTCATGTGACTCCAATCAACTCCTCTTTTTTGTTTCACCATGGTACTATAAAAGAGAAAGAAAAAGAAAAAAAAAGAAAAGCTAAAGAAGAGTTTACAATATTAAAAGATAACATAACATACTGTAATAAGAGAAAAGGTTGCAGAAATTATGTGGAAAATTATGAGAGTACATATGAACTGACACAAAATGAGGTCAACAGAATCAAGAAAACAATTTATATAAAGACAACAAAACTGCAAACAGAAACAACAGCAAAATCAAAATTGTATACTGTATGATTATAATGACCAAACATGACCCCAGAGAAAAGAGATGAGAATACTCTTAGTTCTTTCCTTCTTTTCATTCCAATACATTTTTTTTTCTCTGCTGCTAAAGTGATATTGCTACTGTGTTGGTCTGATCATATTCCCTATTTCTCTCTTCAACAAACTCCTTATTTTTCCAATCACCTCTTCAGTCAAACTTAAATGTCTTTGTTGAATATTAAAAGATCATTTCAACCTTTGCTTTTTATGCTTTTCAATTTTCTTACTCTATTCTCCCTTCTTCTTATACTTACTCTGTGATCCTGTCATATTGTCAACCCTTGCTATTTTGCAGTTTGTGCCTTTACAATTCACAAACAAAGTGTATCCTCTCCTTATTTCAAATCTGATTTCTTTTATAATTCAGCTTACACTCAACCTTTTAAATGCTGCTTTCTTGTTATTTTCAGTTGTAGGTACTCTCAACCACCTTGTGTTCATTTGGTATATATTTTACATATAATTAGAAATTAACTTATCTCCTCAATTATTATGTTAGCTTCTTGAATGTCTGGGTGTCACACTTGGCATTGTATCCTCAGAAAGAAGGACTGGTACATGATAGGCACTTAATAAATGCTTGTTGATTGATGAGGGAGAATGTGGGTGTGGAATACCATCTATCATGTAATGATTGATAAATGTGTTGGTTAGTTTTGATGAAAAGTTTTTTCCCCCTTTTAAAAAATGCGTTTGTACAAGAGACTATTATTTGAGAAGATATGAGAAAAGATATGTTGAGAAATGAAGGTGATGTGGAAACTAAAGCTGTCAATACTATTTTTATAAAAGAAAAGATGTCACAAGGCAGTATGAGATTATTCAATGTTCAGTGTTATAGGAATTCAGAGGAAGAATTGTCTTCAGAAAAGGAGCAATAGATGCAGAGAAGTTAGAGGACGTGGTAAAGTTCATACAAAACAAGAAACACGTAGTTGGGGGTAAGCATTGTGGGTTTTATGATGTGGCCCTTTAAGTAGGTATTGAATAGCTCTTTCTTGATCTCTGATAAGATCAAAATCTCACTACATGTACATATAAAGCAATTCAGGATGCCTGGAGATGCAAAAATATCAAAAATGATGAAAGAGACAATTCTAAAAGTTGCTTTTTTCTTCTGCTGATTTTAACTTTTATGCTGTTTTGAAAAGCATTTCCTCAAGAGATGAACTTAGTGGCCTTCTACCAGGTCTTCCTTCCACAAAGTGTCTTATAGATTTGATTTGAGATCAAGTAACATTTGAATTGAAGGAGGAAACACATACACAAATACCTCATGCAAGAATAATAGAGGATATGCTAGGTTTTTATACATAAACATTTTATTCTGAAGTGGCTGAAAAATATTTTTAAAAATTTTCCATTGGTGACTCCATAATTCATAAGCTGTGGACTTTGGGGAAAGATTCATATTTAAATGTGACTGAAAAACTCAGCTAGGCCTTAAATGTATTATCTTTCTGCAAAAAACAGTTGTGAGACTATAGCACTCAATCTCATGCTGGCTTCTGAAACAAGGCAAAGCTATTGTTGCTTCGACAAAGCTCTTGCAGGCCCCACAGCTTAGTTAAACCAGGCTATGGAAATTTTCCTTCCTGGCCTCCTTCCCTGGCCCCTTAATGGAAATTTTTTATTATTCTGAAAAAAAGAAATAAAGACTTTCTAAGGCCTGGTTTCTCACTGTATGGATGGGGTATAAGAGAAAAGGAAGAAGACACAACATCCTTTTTTAATAGTTTTTGAGTTCTATTGTTCAATGTTACCCAGGCGTATAGACAGAGGAAAAGACTATAAAATATGAAGAAGTAAAGAATATCTAAGTAGGTAAGGAAACATGAAAGTGGACTCTTGTTTTAATACTAAGAATATAAGTGCTATTTCAAAGTTTATTAAGTGCTATCTTCACAACAATCTTATGGGGTAATAAATATATCTTTACTAATTTTATATATAATTATTTCTTCTACATCATGGGAGTTAGAGGAATGGCACTCCCATGATTCTGAAAATCCACATCAAACTTTTTTTCTTTTACTTCATGCCAGAGAAGAATTCTGAATTATTTTGTCATTAAAAAATAAAAGATGTTATATGTAATACAATACATATATTTTAACATTTCTGAGCTTCTAAACTTTTTTCCCTGATGCCTGCTGGCCTTCATGTACCATTTGTGACTTCCACAAAAATTTCCCCAAATTTCCCATTTAATTTTAACCTGTGATTATTGAAATTATGATGGTGTAAGTTACAAGGTGGAAAGGATAATTGCATAAGGAAACTTATGGTCAGAAAGTCTCATAAAGTTTCTTAATGTTTCATGCCTAATAAGTACAGCAACAAGAGAGGGAAAATACATACACACATATATGCACACACATATCTAGAAGGGTTACATAAGTTTTATAAATTAAGAAAGAAATAAGAAGGTTAAGGAGATAGGGAAGGGAAGAGAATGAGAGAAGGATTTTAATTTTTTAAAGCAGTTTTTACTTTCCTGAGTTATATGCAAAAACATTTTTAAACTCTGGTTTTTAAAATTTAGTTCTAAATTCTCTCCCTTCTTCTTTCTCCACCTCCTCCCGCACTTCATTGAGAAGACAAGCAATTTGATATAGATTACACATATGTAATTATATAAAATATTTCCATAATAAAAGTTATAAAAGAAAAACTTTAAAAAATGTAAAGTTAAAAAATTCGGCCTCAATCTGTATCCAGACATTAGTTTTTTCTCTGGGGACAGTTAGGCATTTTTCACCATAAGTCCTTCAACTGTCTTGGGTCACAGAGCTGAGAACAGTTAAGTTGGTCACAGTTGATTATCTTATAATATTGCTGATACTTTGTACAAGTACTTTTTATTTTACATCAACTCACGTAAGTCTTTTCAGATTTTTCTGATAGGACCTTGTTCATCAATTATTTTTTTTGGCATGATAGTATTCTTTCATAATCACATACTTCAATTTGTTTAGCTATTCTCCAGTTGATGAACATCCTTCAATTTCTAATTCTTTGCCCCCCACAAAGAGCTTCTATAAATATTTTTTTATTTATAAGTCCTTCTTTTTTCTAATTTCTTTTGGAATACAGACCTAGTTCTGGTATTGCTAAGTGGTTTTATAGTCTTCTGGGCATAATTCTGAATTTCTCTTTAGAGCAGCGCTCTTCTGGGGGCAGCTAGGTGGTGCAGTGGCTAGAGCACCAGCCCTGAATTCAGGAGGACTCGAGTTCAAATGTGGTCTTAGACATTTAATACGTCCTAGCTGTGTGACCCTGAGCATGTCACTTAACCCCAGCCTCAGGGAAAAAAAAAAGAGCAGAGCTCTTCAAATTGAATCAGGTAACAATTCTACCAATAATGCATTGTCTCATTTTTCCCACATCCCCTTAAATATTAAATCATTTTCCTTTTCCATCCTACTAGTCTACCTAATAGGTATGAGATAGTATCTCAGAATTGTGTTAATTTGCAATTCTCCAGGTAATAATGAGTTAAGAGTATTTCTTAACATGGCTATAGATTGTTTTGATTATTTCATTTGAAAATTGTTCATATATTTTAATCATTTGTCAATTGAGAACTGGTTCTTACTTTTATAAAATTGACTCCCCTCTCTATATGTTTGAGAAATTAGGTCTTTATCAGAGAAACTTGCTTCAAAGTTTTTTTTTTTTTTATGGTTAATTTTGTCAACTGTATTTCTCTCCATTCTATTTCCCACCCACTCCCATTTATTTTATTTTCCCTCTCACCCTATTCTCCTTCATAGTTTCTGACTACCTCCTTGCCCAATGTGTCCTCCCTTTTATCACCTCCCTTCTCTGATCTGAGAGAGACATTTTTAAAGGAAACCCTACTCAAATCAGATCTAGGTTAAAGAGAAGATAATAAAAATCTTCTTAAGTTATAAGAAGGCGAGAGAATAGGATAAAGGGGAGACAGAAACAGGAGGGCAAAGACAAAGGGTTGAGGGAGAGAATAAGGGAGGGATACTTTTTTGGGGAGGAGGGTGGATTATGTAAGGATATAGCAAGGTAGCAATGGGACATAAAGCAGGGGAGTCAGGAGAGAGAAAATAAAAGATACACATAAACATAAAATAATGATCAGGAATAGAATTAGGTAAAAAAAAAAGGCAGGCTGATCTCAGTCAGAGTTAAAGATAAGGTAGACTTAATCAAGAGAAAAATAGGGAAACTATACTATATGTCAGCCATGTTAATCAATATTGTTTTACTGGTTCCTACACCACAATTGTGGTGGCTGAGTTGGTGGAGTTAGAAAAGTATAGGAAGACTTAAATTTACAAGGAATGATATCCACTTCAAAGAACCAAAGGACAAACAAGCCTCATATGTCTCACATAGAGGAATGTGTATGAATATGTGTATATATGTATATGATTATAGATATCTCTGTAAATGTATGTTTATATACACATATATATATATATAATCTTCATATCTATATCTATATGTGTGCATGCGTGTCCATGCTTAATCATAACCTTCTGGATAGGGTGGGGATAATGGAGGAAGCAAAGAATAAAGTAAAAAATACACAGCAGAGAAGAAAAATATCCACAAGGGAGCAAAGAAAATATTGACGACTTTTAATACAATTTTTAATATTTATTGTATAGGCTTTCTTGAAATGGGAATGTCCTCTCATATTCAGATGTGCACATGATAATTTTTTTCCTATTTTATATTTAAGTTTAAAATAAAAAATAATTTTCTCCTGTGATGTCTGGTGGCCTTCATTTATCATGAGCAGCTTCCACAAAACGCTACCAAAATTCCCATTTAATTTCTTCTGGCAACCTGTGGTAAATTGAAATTATGATGGAGAAAATCATGATGGGGGGGGATCACTGTATAAGGAAACTTAGGGTTGGAAAGATTGATAAAGTTTGTTAAGGCTTCATGCCTAATAGTTATATAACAAGGCTCTTTATTCACTTTTGAGCCACTTAAAAAACCACTGTTATCTCCAGTAATCCTCAGAAAGTCTTCAATTCCATGTACTTTTTTCTGTGGCCCACATTGCGCTCTGACCCACAACAGGGAGGCAGCAAAAGTCCTAGTGCCCAAAAATGACTAGGGAAAAAGAACCTATATTCTAAAAGGTTTGTTTTAACTCTGTGGTACGAATAACTGGAAATTGCAGGGATAACTATCAATTGAGGAACAACTAAGCAAGTTCTAGTATATGATTGTGATGCAATACTATTGTATTATAAGAAATAAAAAAGCTCAATGATTTTATAAAAACATGGACTTACATGAAATAATAGAGTGAAATTAGTAGAACTAAAAGGATGTCATATACAGTAACGGAAACATCATTTTAAGAACAACTTTGAGCAAATAACTTAATTTTATTATTACAAATTCCTAACTTAACTATAAAGGATATGTGAAGAAAGAGGCTATCTGCATCCAGAGGGAAAAATGTTAAATAGAGGTGTATGTGTGTATAATGTGTATTTGTGTCAAATATATATGTATAGATAAATATATTACATATGTATATATAATCTCATATATATAAAATGGTAGCTATTTCTAGGATGGCAGGAATGAAAGAAAGAAAATAAAAGGAATTTACATGATAACTGTTGTATATTTAAAAGGAATAATAACTAGCACATAAAAGTTTTACAGTTTCAGGTTTTTATTATACTATGTTATATAAATGCTTATTTTATTCCATAAATTAAAAAGACAAATTTATTATATCAAATGACTGGGATGATGAGATATACCCTACCAGAAAGACTTTTCACTGCCCAACAAACAAATGATTCTAGGAATAAAACAGGAGCTAGGTGAAGAAGGCTGATTCTACTTTCCTTCTGTTACTTTACCCTGATTATATCCACTTCTTAAACTAGACCATCAGAAAATCACAACAATGGCAAGAAAAACAATGAAATAATTTTCTTACTCAGTGAGGTGTAGTTTTTTTTTTTTTTTTCCTCTGCTTTACGGAATTATAGAACATCTACTCTTGACTTGATCCGGAAACAGCCCAAACTGTTGATGCTCTTTAAGGAGCACCTAATCAGTACTTGAATCAGTTGTGAGAGTGGTACCTGCTGAGAATGTTTTCTGTCAGTCAAAGAAAGTCAGCTATATAGAGAATTGCTTTTCTTTCTTTTCTCTTGTAACTCTTTCAGAGTACAATAAGATGGGGAAGGGGTTTCTTCTCTCTTCCCCTGCCCACTTGTAGCAAGGTTGCTGCTAATGAAGTAACTCTCTCAGGAGGAGGTACTATGGCAAAAAGAAAGCCAACCCAGAAATTTAAGTTGCCTACCCAGGGAGCCCAACAGGGTGACTTGCCAAGAACAAATGCTTTGCACAGATGTGCTATGAGTCCTCAACAAAAAGGAAACACATTAAGACCCCATTGAGTACCAGAGATGTGAACTGCTTTTGTTATGTCTGTTTCCTACATGTATGCTTCTCTACTTGAGAGCTTGTCCAGGTTTCCCACTGGTGTTATTATATTACTAGAAGAATTTCTGCTTGTGAATGAGAGGCTATTATTCTTTAGAGTGGATATTTTTATTTTTACAATGAAATTTCAATAAATGCCTAGTTTGAAAATTTATTTTTAACTAATTTAGTCAACTGATTGATAATAAAAAGTAAATGCACCAGTGAGAGGAGACAGATTAGTTAGATGATAAGAATTTTGGGCCTGGAGTCAGCAAGATCTGAGTTCAAATCCAATCTCAGAAATTTATTAGCTATGTGAACCTGGGCAAGTCACCCAGCCTAATCTACTGCATTTTTCAGAATCTTTGCCAAGAAAAACCTATGTGGGGTCACAAAGAGTTGGACAAAACTGAACAACAACAAGCACCAGTGGGAATCTGAGTAATACTTTTAGGAAGGCACAGTCACAGATTATCTGGGGAATCTGGGGAACATGTTCCATAGGGGATTCATCTTGCCCATGTGAGCTGGAATAGATTAGAAAAGTGTGAATTTTTTATCTCCAGCACTTGGCACAGTTACTGGCACCTGGTAATCTATTAATAATAAAGGAGAATACATGTAGCACACATTTTACTAATGTTCCTATATAAGCATATCAAACTTGGAATCTTCTGTCTCAAAAAAACAATATTCCATTTTTTTAGTTTAAGAAGTTTATTAAATTTTTTATGCAAAACATTTCCTTAGAAGTCTATTGTGAAATAAAACATAGATTTCCAAGCTTGAGGAAAAAAACCTCAAAAAATAAAATGAGAGAGAGAGAGAGAGAGAGAGAGAGAGAGAGAGAGAGAGAGAGAGAGAGAGACAGAGAGAGAGAGAGAGAGAGAGAGACACAGAGAGAGAGAGAGAGAGAGAGAGAGAGAGAGAGAGACAGAGACAGAGACAGAGACAGAGACAGAGACAGAGAGAGACAGAGAGACACACACAGAGAGAGAGAGAGAGAGAGAGAGAGAAAGACAGAGAGAGACACAGAGAGACAGAGACACGAGAGAGAGAGAGAGAGAGAGAGAGAGAGAGAGAGAGAGAGAGACAGAGAGAGAGACAGAGAGACACAGAGAGAGAGAGAGAGAGAGAAAGACAGAGAGAGACACAGAGAGACAGAGACACAGAGAGAGAGAGAGAGAGAGAGAGAGAGAGAGAGAGAGACAGAGAGACACAGAGAGAGAGAGAGAGAGAGAGAGAGAGACAGAGACAGAGAGAGACAGAGACACACACACACACACACACAGAGAGAGAGAGAGAGAGAGAGAGAGAGAGAGAGAGAGAGAGAGAGAGAGAACGCTTTAGTTTGTATTCATGCACAATTAGTTTCTTCTCTGCACATGGAAAGGATTTTTCATCCTAAGTCCTTCAGAGTAGTCATGGATCATTGTACTGCTGAAAATAGCAAAGTCATTCACGCTGTCGTTCCAGAATATTACTATAACTTTGTATACAGTACATTTTACTTTGCTTGAGTTCATGGCTGATTCTCCAGGTTTTATGAGAGTATCCTGCTCATCATTTCCCATAAAATAATATTCCAAATACAATCATATATTTTATTCAGTCATTGCCCAATTGAGATATCCCTCACTTTTCAAATTTCTATTTCTTTGTTCTAAGTAAAGAGCTGCTACAAATATTTTTAGACATAGGTATATTTTCTTTTTAAAAAATCTTTTTTGATATTCATGCCTAGTAGTGGTATTGTTAGGTCAAAGGATATGCATAAATTTATAGTCTTTTGGATATAATCTTATCTTTTGATAATTTATCAATTGGGATATGGCTCTTATTTTTTATAAAATTGACTAAGTTCCTTCTATGTTTGAGAGATGAGGGCTTATCAGAGAAACTTGGTTTAAACTTATTTTTATAATTACTATTGTTAACTATACTTCCCCCAATTTATTCTATTCTCTACTTTTACCCTGTGCCTCCTCAAAAGTCTTCCCCAATATGCCCTCTCTTTTATCACCACTCCCCCCTTCTCATATCTCATTTATCTCCTATTTTTTGCAGGGTAAGATATACTTCTATACCTATATTGACTATGTATGTTTTTTTCCTATGTGAGCCAATTCTGGTGAGAATAAGATTCAATCACTCACTCTCTCTTCTCCTCTATTCCCCTCCACTGTAAAATCTTTCTTGCCTCTTGTCAGATAATTAATACAATTCCACTTCTATCTTTCCCTTTCTCCCAGTACATTCCTATGTCATCTCTTAATTTCATCATTTTAAAAGATATTATCCCATTATATTCAAATCACATCTGTGACCTCTGTCTATATATATAGATATAGATATAGATAGATAGAGATATTTTCCTTCAAACTGCTATAATAATGAGAGAGTTCTAATGAGTTACAAGTATCATTCTCATCTATAGGAATGTAGACAGATAAACTTTATTAAATCTCTTATGATATCACTTTCACGATTACCTCCTCATGCTTTTCATGAGTTCTGTATTTGAAAATCAAAATTTTTCATTCAGCTTGGGTCTTTTCAACATGAGTGCTTGAAAATCCTCAATCTTATTGAATATCCACCTTTTCCCCTGATTCCACCTCTCAATTCTGATGATCAGAATTACTGGATAGATGATTTTTTATTGTAATCCTACATCAATCATTGTTCTCCAGAATATGGATCTATTTTCTGGATCAGTTTTTTTTTTCCTCAATAAGATACTTTCCTTTTTTTTCTATTTATTTCTTTTTTCTTTTTTGGTTTTGCTTTATTGTATCTTGATTTCTCAAAAAGTCATTGACTTCCATTTGCCCAATTCTAATATTTAAGGAATTATTTTCCAGTAAACTTTTGTACCTCCTTTACCATTTTGCTAATTTTGCCTGTATTTTTCTTCCTCATTAGCTTTTTGTATTTCCTTTTATAGCACTCTCAATTCTCTTCCTAATTTTTCCTCTAATTTCTCTTACTTAATTTTCAAAATCATTTTTTAATTCTTCCATGATCTGAGACAAGTTTTTATTTTTCTTGGAAGCTTTGGATGTAGGAACTTTGACTCTTGTTATCATCTTCTGAATTTGAATTTTGATCTTCCTTGTCCCCATAGTAACTTTCTATAGTCAAAAAACAAAAATATATTTTGAGGAATAAGATAGTCCAAAATTTTATTAGAGTCACATGGTTAAAAATATACCTTATTAAAAAAGCAATTATTTTATTTATAATTTATATATCTTAATTTATAATCTGAAAGATTCACCTGAAGGCACTGAGAGGTTGTTAAATTATCACATATCACACAGAAAAAATATGCCAGTATTTTTTTTTATTAGTATATTATTGGGCTTTTAAGTCTTTGTGGAAGTGGGGCTCTGTTTCCAGGTGGATGGTGCACTTTCCCAAGCTTCAGGGACTTTGTGCAGCTATTTTCAGAGATCCTTCTAGGGCCTAACCACAAGCCCTCTTTTCTGTCCTGGAACAGTTAGGAGTATCCCCATTCAACTGTAGCTATAAGATCTAGCATGCTAAAACAACAAAGTTCTGCCTTCTTGATGCTGGGAGAGAGGCTGGGCTTGTATTACCAGTGCTGGGATTGCCTGATGGAGTCCTACTCTGGTTCCACAGACCTTTTCTACTGACCTTCCAAGTCATTTTTGTTGTCTCTTTGCTGAGAAATACTGAAACCTTAATAATGACACTGCTTCAGAAATCCCCACACCTGCTTCTGTTTTATGGTGTGGGCCTGGTTTGGGATTGCCCTGGTATGGCCTGTAATGGGATTGTGTGCTGGACTCCCACCCCAATGTCACATATCTTTTCTCCTGAGCTTCTAAGTTGCCTCTGACTGGAAAATGTTTTACTCCATCCTTTTAAGTGTTCTGGCACTCTAAAATTTGTTTGGAATCATTTTTTAAAGGAATTTGAAGTGGTTTGGGGGAGAGGTTGGGTGATTTCCAGCTTTTACTCTGCCATTTCAGCTCCATCTCCCTATTTCCATTGCTTTAAAAAAAAATCCTCTAATAACTTTAAAACATCCAAATAACTCTCTTGTTGGATTTATTCCTGGATTAGGAGTTGAGAAAAGGGACTGAGAATGAATATAGGAGAAAATGATAAACAATAGCCATCCTTTTGTCATGTGATAGGTTTTTCTTCAGTACCACCACATTAAATCAGGTGACATTGCTGCAGGTCTTGATTCTTCTTTACTTTCTCTGGAGGTTCATTTTTGTAATTTTATTTAGGTATAAATTCCTATGGAGAGTGGGATTCTCTGTATTTAGTAATTTGTACATATATTCTACCTGGCAATTATAAAATGCCCAGATACCTGAGTGGTAGACCTTTTCAATTGGTCCTTCAGGAGACACACTGTAATTCGCAGCATTTTTGTGTGGGCCAATTGATTTCAACATAATTAGAGAGAAAATTAGTCTGAACAATGCATTCCTCTTCCTACACAATCATGTGCTGTTTGAGATATTCATCCACCCACAAGCTGAAATTTCAACAGTCTCTCAAGACTTTAATGACCATCTTTCTGGAGTCCCTCACAGAATGCACCTGGGTATGTTTGCTGAATAATGATAATAATACCTGACATTTACATAGTGTTTTTAAAGTTTGCAAAATATTATATAGGCATCAAATTCATCTGAGTCTTACAATAGTCCTATAAATAAGGTTCATCAGGTATTATTAATCCTTTTTTAAAATTGAGGAATCTAGGTCTCAGAGAGGGCTAACTTGCTGCTGATAATCAGGTGAGATTTTAACCTTCATTTTCCTTGCTTCAATTCCCAAATTGTATCCTCTATGCTATGATGTCCCTCTAAATGACAAATATTTAGGCTTTATTGATCATAATTTTCAAGCAACTCTTATTTTTCTATGTATGTGAAGAGTTTGGGATAAGTATTTTGGGGTAAGGTATTGATAATTAAAAAATCTAAACCAGTGATCTTCACACTTTGGTCTCAATATCTCTTTATACTTTGAAAAAAATCATTGAAGTTTCCTTAAAGAGCTTTTATGTCTTTCACTGATAGCCACCAGTATTTACTATATTACAAAGTAAAATATTTTGTATTAATGGAAAAATAATTTTGACATTGTAACTCCCCTGAAAAGGCCACAGAAATCCCCAGACCATACTTTGATACTGCTGATTTTGGAAATCCTTGAATAATTTCTGTTGGCTATATAATATTCTATGCAACTCTCTTTTGTGACAGTATTTTGCTCAAGTTAATTCAAATTATATTGTACTTCCTACCTTATCTGGGCAGTGTGTGAAACTGATCTGAGTTTCTAAAATAGATAATCCAAATATAGGCTACATGATAGGAAATGTCACTTCACACTGTGAATCGTAGAATTCTTTTGCCCAAGAGGAGGCATAAATTGAAAATGGAAAAGTATTTCAACACGATTAAAGAAATACATCGATGACATCATCAGCTAATTTACTGCCAATGTGACAGTTATATACCATTAAAAGATCAGCATGGTCCTAAAATCAAAGAACCCCTAGAATCAATTAATGATTATCCCTTCTGCTTGATTACCTTCTGGGAGAATCTCTCAGTTCTCCAGGTAACCCATTTCACTTTTGTATAGATCTATAATTGTTGGGAAGTTCATCTTGGAATCAAGTTTAAATGGTTCCCTTTGCAGGATTGTTTCTAGTTGTTTTTATTCCCAGTGGGGACAAATCAAGCAAATATTCCATATGCCAAGTCTTAGAGACAGCTATTATTTCTCCTGAGTCTTAATTTCTCCAGGTGCAGAATGCCTAGCTCCTTTAACTGATCCTTCTTTGACACATACTCAAAGTCCTTTCCCTTCTGGTTTTCCTGTAGGTTTTCTCCTGTTTATTAGTGATCTTCTTAAGCCAGGGATTTTGGAGCTGAATACTATAATCCAAATGAAGTTTTATGGGCCCAAGGAAATACTAAAGAAGGGAAAGGGACCTGTATGTGCCAAAATGTTTGTGGCAGCCCTTTTCATAGTGGCTAGAAACTGGAAAATGAATGGATGTCCATCAATTGGAGAATGGTTGGGTAAATTATGGTATATGAATGTTATGGAATGTTATTGTTCTGTAAGAAATGACCAACAGGAGGAATACAGAGAGGCTTGGAGAGACTTACATCAACTGATGCTGAGTGAAATGAGCAGAACCAGGTGATCATTATACACTTCAATAATGATACTATATGAAGATGTATTCTGATGGAAGTGGATATTTTCAACATAGAGAAGAGCTAATCCAATTCCAATTGATCAATGATGGACAGAATCAGCTACATCCAGAAAAGGAACACTGGGAAATGAGTGTAAACTGTGAGCATTGGTTTTTTTTTTTGTTAGTTTGTTTGTTTGTTTGTTTTATTTTGTTTTATTTCTCTTCCCAGATTATTTTTACCTTGCAAATACAATCCTTCCTTTGCAACAACAACAACAAAATTCGGTTCTGCACATATATATTGTACCTAGGATATACTATAAGATATTTAATATGTATGGGAATGCTTGCCATCTAGGGGAGGGGGTGGAGGGAAGGAGGGGAAAAACTCGGAACAGAAGGGAGTACAAGGGAATAATGTTGTAAAAAAATACCTATGCATATGTACTGTCAAAGAAAATGTTATAATAATAAAAATTAATAATAAAAAAATAAAAATAAAAATAGCTATTCTCCAAAGGAAAAAAAAAAGTTTTATGTGGATCCCTCAACTCCCTGTTCCTGGAAGCTATACCTCTCTTGATGTAGTCCCAAATCAGGTTAAGTTTTAGGAACCTCATAAAATTGCTGACCTATATTCAATCTATAGTACTCAAAAATATTTTTTTTTCATAAAGGGATCTGTGAATTTGACATGTAATACTCAAGCTCAATACTTTACATTTATACCTACTGCATTTCATCTTCTTAGCTTCATTCCAGTGCCTTAGCCTAAGATTTTCTTGGATCCTAACTCCATCAACCAATATCAACAATCACTCCCATCTTTGTATCAATTGCAAATTTGATGAGTGTGACATGTATGCTTTTGTCTATGTTATTGATAAAAATGCTAAATAGCACAAAGCCATCACAGATCCTAGAGGGAAATACAATAGAGAACTTCTAACATCTTGACACTGGTCAATTCTGTGCTCCCTGTTTTAAGAGTATTTACAGAAGTTTATGGTCAACTAAGTGGTGCAGTGGATAGAGTACTGGGCTTGGAATAAGGAAGATTTATCTTCATGAGTTAAAAAGCATCCTCAGACACTTAGCTGTGTAAATCTGACAAGTTATTTACCCTGTTTACCTCAGTTCCCTATTTGTAAAGTGAGCTGAAGAAGGGAATGGCTGACCCATTCTAGTATCTTTTACCAAGAAAACTCAGAAATGAAGTCACAGAAAATTGGACACAACTGAATAAGAGCAGTGTTTTAAATTCAGTAAAAATAAAAAATGATATGAATAACTATGGTTTCTTTGTTTCCTCATCATTCCTTTGAATTTATGTGGTTATTGCCTTTGTTTTCCAATTCTCATAATTTATATTAGAAGCCATCTAATCCAACCTGTACCACAGCCACTGTCCTATAAAACATCTCTGACACCTAGTCATGAAACTTCTACTTGATATATTTTACCATTAACTCTGGAGACAGCCTATACCACCTTGGGTCATCTTTAAAATTGTTAATTCAATTAAAAAAATATCCCACAGCTTATTAAGGTCCAACTATGCTAAGTGCTTATGAAACGAATGCAATCAAAAGCTTTAAGAAGTTCTACCAGGAGTTTATGGAATGAAGTAAACAAAATATAACACAAAGGAATGAATGACATTAACAAAGACTCAGGACAAGGGGAGAGCATAAGGTGTGCATGAGAATAGATGGGAGTAGTAAGGGGAGGCAAGAAAAGAATTTATAAAATACATATATGTTCTCTTCTTGGAGTCTGGAACCTTCTGAGTATCAAGGATGAAGAAGGAGTATATTCAACCATGAAGAATAACTTTTATGAAACCTATTGGCAGAAAATAGAATATCAAGTTCAGAGAATGGTTAGTAATCCAGTTTATCTTGAATGTGGAATTCATGAAGACAGAGCTTTAAATTAAGAACAAAAAGGGAAGTGATATCAAAGTTGATATAGGCCTTAAATAATATATAAGGAGTTTATAGTTTATTGTATTTTATTGTATTACATTGCACATAAATCCAGGATGTTGGAAAACCAAGGAGATAAATGAGATCAAAGCAGGGATTAGGGGAATAAATACTCAGGGACAATTTATTTTGCTGAGGTTGACGAATGATGGGGACTCACCAACAATTCACATGTATGGGTTTATTTTGGCAGTCATATAGAAGATGAATTTGAGAAAAGAGAAAATAATGAGAACAATTAGGACCCTGTTGCATAGTCCAGGAGATAGGTGGTAAAAGTCTGAAATGGGTTGATAACTAGAGAGAAGCAGACAAATGTAATGGTATTATAAAGATAGAATGGGAAAAATGGCAACTTATTGAGTTTGGGAAGTGGAGATGGAAATATTGAAATAAAACCTGAATGACTGGAAAAATGCTGCTAACCTAAAATAGAAGAACCATTGTTGTACTGGATCTGGAGTTAAAAGAGCTGGATTTGAATCTTAGCCTATCACTTACTATCTATATGATCTTGGAAAAGTTAGTCTCTTACAAACTCAGTTCTCTCATCTGTAAAATGAAGCAATGAACTGGATGTATTTGAAGGGTTCTTTTTTTCTCTAAATCTATGATCCTGTGATCATATGTTTTGAAGAAGTATAAATTAAATAGAAAGATGATGCAAAGTCCTGTTTTGGATAAACCGAATTTATCCAAATTTCTAAGAGGAAAAGTATGATTGGTGTTTGGGAGACAGATTAAGTCTATAAATGATGTGTGATTAGTATTTAGGTGATATTTTTAAGATTTAATATTTGAATTTGATGGATGTATCTTTAGAGATAGATTGGGGAGAATTCCTGAAATCATGATTTCTATGGATAAGAGACAGCACTCAAGCTCAGATCAGTAAAGGCTATTCAACTAGAAAAAAAATTTAATGATTAAAATGTATCTTAATTTGAAAGAATCACACACCTGGTCAAGATTTTATCATGTTTATTAAGGGAACCATAGTATTTTGTTGGAATATGGTAAGTCCATCTTCTTAGGGCCTTAAAGGAATATTGAGATAGAATAACAATCAATTTTTCATAAATAATACACAGGTTGATACATTATATATTCAAAGCTGCAGTCAAATGGTAGGGGAGAATGATAATTTATTCTGTTGAATTTCTTCCGAATGAATCTTGGAACAGATCAAACAAAAAAGTTATAAAATAGGAATTACAGGTAATGAAGGGCTGCTTGTTGCAAAGGAGTTTGGCTATCTGTTATACATAATTAAAATATATGAGGTGAGGGTTGAGCTTAAGGTGATTATATGAAGAATTATTCTGTATTCTTTTATTGTGCAATTTCAGAGCTGTGTTTATTTTGAAAAAAATCATAGCCTGAATGACAAATTAAAATGCATTTTTATTAATATATTGTGATTAATAAACATCAGTACATTGTTGGAGAGTAAAGAGCAGTCAGTGCCTTTATCTTTAGAAATATAATTTCTCTCTCTCTCTCTCTCTCTCTCTCTCTCTCTCTCTCTCTCTCTCTTCTTTACTGTGCAAATAAAAGATGGGCTTTACCTGGCTTAATAGAAGATCATGTGGGAAATAACTGGAGTTTTTAAGTTAACTTCAAGCACAATATGAGCTAACACTCATGAGATGGCTGCTACAAAAGAAATGTGACTTTCAGCTGTATTAATAAAGTTAGAGCATTAAGTTCAAGTTATGGGATATCCATCTATATAATGAAGGAGCTAGACTCAATGACTTCCAAAATCTTCCTCTAAATCTATGAACTTATGGATGCACCCATTTTCTCCCTCTGTCTCTCTCTTAGTCTCTGTCTCTGTCTCCTCTCTTTGTCTCTCTCTATCTCTTCTTTCTCTCTTCTGTCTCTCTCCTTCCCTCCCTCCCTCTTTCCTCCTCCTCTTCCTTCTTCTTTTCCTCTTCTTCTTCCTCCTCCTCCTCCTCTTCCTTCTTTCTCTGTCTCTGTCTCTCTCGATCTTTGTCTCTGTTTCTGTTAGTCCAACCTGAAGTAAGTACTGTGCTCAGTTCTGACTGTTACAGAAGACCGAATATGATGCTGAGAAGATAGAATATGCACAAAGGAGGGCAAAAGGAAGAGTCAAATGATTTGAAATTATGCCACATGAAAAATGATTAAAGATATTGAGAAGGTTTAGTTTGGAGACAATTATATTTTTTGGTGAGGAGAGGAAGGTTATGATTTTTCCCTCAAATATTTGAAGGATTGCTATTTAGAAGAGATGAGACTTGTTCTGCTTGGCTTAGAAGTAGGACCAGGGAGCAGAAATTGCCAGGAGACAGATTTTATCTCTAAATGAGAAGAAACTTTCTAAAACTTTAAAGCAATGCAGTAGCATAGTGAGCTGCTTTCAAAAAGTCATGATTTTTCAGCAGCAGTATAGTAAGAGCAATGAATTTGGAATAAGAAAGTCTCAGCTCAAATTCCACATGAATTACTAATTGTGTGATGTCAGGAAATTTATCTTTCTCTGTGTCAGGAAATTCATCCTATCTGTAAAGGGCTGAATCATATGAACTCTAAGATACTTTCCAGCTTTAAATCTTATGATTCATGACCAGAAACTTTTAATTATTGGCTGAATAACCACTAGCAAGTGATATTTTAGAGTAGATTTCGGCATTGGATGAGAAGTTGCAATATGTACCTTTTAAGAGTTTCTCAATTTTTTGCAGCAAAGGAGGGCTGCATATAAAAAAAAGAGAGCTTTAGTAAATGGGATATTGAACTTGGTACAGGAAGACCTGAGTTCAAATGCATCTTCAAACATTTACTAATTAATGATTCTGGTCAACTCATTTAACTTCTGTTTACCCGAACATCTGTAAATGGGGCTAATAATAGGACCTTCCTGTCAGGGTTGCTATAAGGATCAAATGAGTGTAAAACTGTAAAGTTTTTAACAAAGTGCCTAGCATATAGTAAGCACTATGCAAATGTCAGTTATAATTGTAATTATTGTTATTATATTACTATGCAAGAAAATAATTTAGAACCATAAAATCCACATAAGTGTGAATTTTATACTTCTTAGGTAGTAGAGATGAGTCAAAAATGTGCTACCAATACAATTGCTGAGGATTGCATCAGAGTAAAATGATACATTCACAAATATGTGTGTTATTTCTCTTTCATAAATATCAACAAGGAAATCATAAATGTCTTTGAAACTTTCATTCAATGAAATGTAGTTAACCTTTTGATACCAATTTTCTTTTTTTGAAATGACCAAAGATTTAAACGAATGCATTTAAAAAATACAATAAGTAGTGTCAATCAGCAACAATCACTTTACAGCATCAAAAAATGATATAATAGTGACCACTATTTAAATAAACTTTAAAAGCCAATGAAATACAATAAGAACAGCAAACATTTGACAACTGATTTTTGTAAAACATGTTGATACAAGGTAGGTTAGAACACTCAGCATTTCAAATCTTTTGTACAAGAGGCAGTTTGTCACAAGCAAATCACATTGAGCTTCAGAACTCTCATAGGCCAGGTGAAACCTCTATATTGGTTCAGAATCTCAGTGTCTACTAAATGATGCTTTCAATGTTCTTGTTGAGATACCACTGAACATGTTACCTGTATTGTTTTCCAAGATACTCAGGCCCTTATGGAGACAGATTATTAGGGACAGCCTATATTTATTGGCAGATCCTGAAATGAAAACTTGAGAAGAGCAGGGTTTCCTTCTTCCCAGACCACTAGCCTTGATCCCCCTATAGGAGCTGCATCCATTACTGAGGAACCTTTCCATCTAATTTATAGATAAAACCTTCTATATGTATTGTCTTTCCTATTGGAGAGACATTCAATATTTCAATGCAGAGTCCAAAGGTTAAAAAAACAAACAAACAAAAAAAAACACAAAAAAAAGCTATTGAAAGTTAGGAAATCATAATGCTGGAAGAGCAGAGGGCAGGGAGGACTTTGTCTAAGTGCAACTTATTTCTAACATATTAGGCCTTTTCTTCATTCCAGAGACATTTGTGTTCATCCCTGAATCGTCTCAGGCAGCTCCTGGACTCTGGCTGATTCAGTCATCCTACACATCTCAGCTACCTCCTATTCAAGAACTCTTTTTGCTAACTCCCATTTTGGTTTTGTTGTTTTTAAAAAAATAATAAAAACAATACTTTAAAAGCTTTTCTTTTGATGTTTCAATGCTAAGCCATATCTGCAGATTGCAGTTGGTTCAAAGCACTGGTCCTACTCTCTTTTATTAAGTCATTTAGATGAAGTCCACATTGCAGATATCAATGTTTTATTTCATTTTGACAGACTATCAGTAAATGTAAGGAGTGAATCTGATGGATTGGGTGTGGGACTGGTTTTAGTTTTTTACACATTTTTTGGCATCTCTCGTAGAAGCACAAAATATTCTCCTTGTAGTGAACATATCAAGTCCTATTTCGAGAAAAAAAATATAAGATTGAGAGACAATCAGTTTTCATCCCTTACAGAAAGAACAAGTGGATCCTTACAGTGCATCTGAGAAAGATGAATTTGCTCTTATTGTCATGATTGTTTATCACAATATTAAGAATAGTAACAATTATATTTCATGCACAGCTATAATGATGTGCCAAATTCATCTCCGGCAAACATTGAACCTGACATTCAGCTTTTAATTACAAGGCTCTCCTCCCTGCACTGAAGATTCAAATTAGGGTCTTTTAGATCTGCCTTATGAGAGAGGAGGAAAAATAAGAAGAAATAAAAATGGGCAAAGTGTTTATTCCCTAGGATTACCATATTTGCACAAATATATGCTACCCCTAAATGAATGTTGTTGGGGATGAATGATGAGAAAAAAAATAAATCTGCAGGTAAAGGTTACCCCTCTCAGTGATGGCTATGGGCTGGTGATTTGTGGGACATTTTAATATCTAGATTTCTTTGGTTCTAGATCATAGATTGTCTTCATTGTGCTCCAAGGAAAGGAGTTGTTGTAACCTGGCAATTCTGCTCTCTGCCTCTTACTCTTACTTCTTCAACTTAGATTACTGGCTGCCTTGTTGGTATGAGTTGGTTGTCATTTGGTGATAGTAATGGCTTTGGTTGAGCCTTACTCCATAGCATTTGCTCTACTGGATGATGGCTGCAAAGAGCAAGCTAGTAAAATGCAAGACTGCTAATGATCTGGTGTGGGTATGGGGGCTCCTATTCAACTATCTCATAAATATCTGTTAAGTACTTAATATGAAGAGGTAAAGCTGTATTAGTGCTGTGAAAATAATTATATGTACTCCCACTGGCTTGTGCAATGTGAATACTGCTTCCAGTGGGACAGAATGCATGCTTCCTTATTCTGTCCAACTGTTATCCATGCCTTCCAATAAATATTCTGCAAAAGAATCACCTAAAGCATTGGAAACTTTTAATACTACTTGAATATCCGTTAAGCATGTGGGCCAAACATTTGTTATCCCCTGCTGTCACTACATGACCAGTATATACAGAACATACATTTCCAGGCTATCTTTTACGCCATATTTTACACTCAAGACATTATAGTTAATGTATTACCTCTTAGTTGCATCCACCACATGTATTCCAATTGTTCTTCAGGTTACCTGTAAATCTGATAAGTAGAGATTGTGTAGTTCCATTATTCAAAGCCATATAGCATTGGTGGAAGAATGCTAGTGTTTAAAACAAAACAAAACATAACACAATAAAAAATGTTTTGTTTCAAGGACCACTTGCAATCATTTTAACCATTGCTTAACTTCTGAAATGCAAATTCGTACATTCTTCTGTTTATTTAATTCTGAGCTTTTTCTTAGTATCCATAAATAATAATTAAGGTGTGTATAAAGTGATTAATTCAATGAGTTATCCAGCCAACTGAGTCTTAATTTGAACAACAAATATTCTTCTTCCTTTTGATTTTGCTTATATAGATAGTCATGCTGAACTTTTTTGAATGGTTCTGCATATTATTAAAGAGGTTTTGCAGGATTCTGGGGTTTAATACAATTAACAAAATTCTGTCCACAAAGTATCAAGAAGACCTTACCAGCTGTAAGTAATCCCTCTTACACTGGGACTCTGTATGATAGTCTTCCATTTCAGTGAGAAATATCCTTGTAAACTTGTCTCCCTTAATTTATGCCTCAATGGATATTGATAAAGTTAATTATTTTGCATATATCAAAGAATCTCATTATTTTAGCATGTGCAGAGGATACAGCTTGAATAAGAACATTTAAGTTACACTTCCTTCAACTGAATCAAAAGTATTTTCATCACTAATAAATAATAGGCACAGTGGGAATCATATTCTTTGCATGTTTTAATATATTGTATGAAAGGAAAGATATAGTCTTCTGAAGAATATGATTCTACATATTCCCTTTTCATTATTTATCAAGAATGCCTTCACTACATATATAAATTATTATTCTAATGATTTATCAGAAATATGGAGGGAGACATGTCATCAGTGATCAATATCCTATAGATCACATTTTCAGAAATAATTAATACTGTCCATGATATCTTCAACTATTCTTTCCTCATTCAGGCATCTTGAAAGCCATTCATTTAATACCTTCAAAAATATATCTTCTCCAACAAAAACTTCTGTGTATTTTTTGGTCCATCTATTTTCTCCATTTTCATTTATTTTAATACTACTTCTTCCTTGTATAACACATGTGAACTGAGATGCTAAAGATCAAATATAGTACTTCTATTATTGATGAAAATAGTTTGTTACTGAAACACTGAGGGATCTGATCCATTTTTCATCTTTTTTTTGTCTTTCATCCAATATCATTTTTGAAAGCATTTGGGATGATTTGGTTTAATTGGGCCTCCTGTCAAGATTTCTGAATATTCATTTTTTTCTCTTCATTGTTATAATACAAAATGCCTCATTATCTTCACCATCTTTTCTGTAAAACTTTTAATATGAGTTTATGTTTTAAACTATCATGGCCTTTAGTTGCAGTGCTTCTCTCAAGTATTTTCTGATGAAAGAAATTTCTGGGCTTTTAAAAAAATTTTTTACTCAGTGTGTGATTGCTTTACATCAATCAAAGGAAATGGGTAAATAGATGCCTATCCCTTCCCACTTTTTTTGGCAGCCAAAGGTTGCTTTCATGTTAGAATAATTGCAGTTGCACTGCATATTTCCATTTAATTTTTAGCTTCTTTTTCACTTTGCTATTAATTTTGAAATCTTTTCTAACAAGTTGGTTCACTTAGATAACTGATCTTTTGTCAAATAAGTTGATGACAAATAGGTAGCTGATTCAGAAATTACTCCCTCATCCTTAACCTATTTCTAAGTTGAAACCTATTTATACAAATAGGTTTTGTATGAATGCGTGTGTGTGTGTTATTAATCATTTCTTGCTAAAAATTCTTATTAAAAGAGTAATGATTTAAAGGAATGAGGCTGCTGAATAGTTTATAAATCTTTCACCACCATCCTTTCAGTTGCCCTGTTTTACAACTTGGAAACCATCCTCCATTCTTTGCTTACCTTTTCTTTCTTTCCGATGTTTCTTATATAGTTCTATAACATTTCTTATATTTGTTGCTGACTCTGTTCTCACATAGACACCATCTTCTTCTCATCTGCATTATTGCTGTAGCCTCCTAATTGTATTACTTGCAAAAATTCTCCAATGTATCTTCTAAATAGTGGCCAAAATGACATTCTAAAGTATGTCTTACCATGTCACTACCCTGCTCAAAAACTTCATTGATTTTTGCTATTTGGTTAAAATATGAAATCATCCCTTTAGCACTTTAAACCCTTGGAGATCTCCAACTTACTGTGCCAAACTTCTGTCATATTTTTCTCCCTTGCAAACTCTATATTCTATTATAACTAGCCAATTTACTGTTTCTTGATCCATGATATTTTGTGTTTTGTGTTTGTGTATCTGAAAAAATGATTCATGTTTGAAATGTTCTCCTTTCTCTTGGAACTTCTTATGGTTCTAGTGTTCAGTTCAAAGTTAATTTCTCGCTCAAGAATTTTCCTGGTTCTTCAAATTCCTGGTGCCCTTAAATTATTTTAAATTGGCTTTGAAAATATATTGTATTTGCTGCTCTCTATGAATGTTGTCTCTTTCCCCTCATACCAGTGGAATGTAAGCTTTTGAAGAATGGGACTTTTTAAAACATTTTTTGTCTTTTTATCTCTAAGGTCTAACATCATACTCAGTATATAAATTCTTGTTGGATCAAATTAAATCAAACTCTGTTAGAATTACACTGAATTGAAATTTGTTATGTACTCTTATTTGATTTCAAGCATCAGGGTTTCAGTTTCTCTAGTCCTTTGCCAACTTATTGAATGACCATCTCACATTTGGGTTAAGAACAATTATATTACTATTTAAAAATATACTAAGAACTGTATAATGCTTACCATCACTATACCTCCTGTTTTGACACAGCCACTATTACTTTAAAAGCAAAAAGAACTTGTAAGTCTAAAAGCCATTAATATAATCATTTCTTTGTTTGTCCTAGCAATAGGATTCATCACTTAGTTCCCAGCTTCCTAGTGTTGAGCTTCTCTGTATTTCACTGAATTGGACCTGGGATTATAGACTCAATCTGAGATATAGCTTGCTTAAACTCTCAGAACTCTACTTGCATAAGACTTGAGAAAAATGCATTGTATCCATGCAACAATAAAATATTAAGAAGAAAATTTCCATATTAAAATATATTTCCTGTGAAAGTTATACTTTTGGATGATTGAGAAAGGGTAATAGTATCGTGAGTCCAAACTAACTCAAGGTCTAGGATTATGAGCATAGTTAAAGATTCAAATAGATTACATTTCTTTTTAGAGGTGAAAAAATGTATGCTTCAATTTGTACTCATAGTTAACCAGATTTCTCTCTGGAAGTGTATAGCATTTTTTCATCAGGATTTTCTGGAATTGGTTTGAACCATCGTCCAAGTTTTTCACAAATGATTACCATTACAGTATTGTTATTATAGCATACAATGATTTTTTAATTTTGTTCACTTCACTTTGGATTAATTCATATAAATCCTCCCAGGTTTTTGTGAAACTACCCTCCTTGCCATTTCTTATTGCACAGTAGTATTCCATCACAATCATATAACAACTTGTTCTTTCCTTCCTTAAGTGATAGGCAAGCCCTCAATGTCTAATTCTTTGTCACTACAGAAAGAGCTGCTATAAATACTTCTGTACATTATTTAGTGCATATATATACATATTATATACATATTTACAATATATAGTATTAATGTTATTTCATTGTTTATGGTGCCTTTTAGCAAGATGTAATTTTCTGGTTTATTTCTGTTAATTAGCTTTTTTTTCTTTTTCTGAGATTATTATTGCTGCCCTTATCTGTTTTATCTCAGCTGAAGAATAATAGATTCTGCTCCAGACCCTTATTTTACTCTGTGGGCCTCTCTGTTTCAAGTATATATCTTGCAACATGATACTGGATTTTGGTTTCTAATCCACTGTACTATCTACTTTGCTTTTATGGGTGAATTCATTCCATTCACATTTGTAGTAATGATTACTAACTATAAATTATCTTCCATCATATTTTATTCTGTTATCCTTTCTTTTTTGTTGTGTTCCACGTCAAAAGTATTTTTTTTTGCTTCTGACCATTGATTCTCTTAAAATGTCTTCTTTTACACTATTACCTCCTTTTTCCCATTTTCTCATTCCCTTTACCTCCTACTACCTTGTTTGGTAAGGTAGATTTCTATATCCAATTGTAAGTGTATATGCATTCTATTTCATTGAATATCCATTTCCCCCCTATGAAGGATTACACTCAGTTTTTCTTGGTTATACTCATAACCCTTTTGCCCTCCAGGATATATATCCCAAGCCCTCTGATCCTTTAATGTAAAAGCTTGGGTTATCCTCCTGACTGTGTCTTCATAATATTTGAACTATTTCTTTATGGCTGCTTGAAATATTTTTTCCTTGACCAATATTTTCTACAGCCCTTAAGCTCTGGAATTTGGCTATAATATTCCTTGAAGTTTTCATTTTGGGAACTCTTTCAGGAGGTGTTCAGTAAATTCTTTCAATTTCTATTTTACACTCTGGTTTTACAATATGAGGGCCTTTTTCTTTGATAATTTCTATAAACATGATGATTTTGTTTATTATTTTTTTATTTTGATAGTGGTTTTCAGGTAGTCTAATAATTTTAAAAGTATCTCTCCTGAACCTATCTTCCCAAAATTTCATTTTTTAAATAGTTTTTTTCATTCTTTTGTTTTCGTTTGATTGTTTTTTCACTCCTCATGAATCTATTAACTTCAATTTGCTTAGTTTTAATTTTTAAAGAATTATTTTAATCAGTTAGCCTTAGGATCTCTTTCTCCCTTTGATCAATTCTATCTTTTAAGGAGTTCCCTTCAGTGAATTTTTGAATAAACATGTGTGTGTGTGTGTGTGTGTGTGTGTGTGTGTGTGTGTGTGTATTCCTATTTAACCAAATCTGCTTTTTAAGACATTTTTCTCATTGGCTTTTCAATGTTTGTTTTTTTTTAACCATTTGGTCTAATCTTATTTTTTAGGAATTATTTTCTTTAGTATTTTTGGGGCATCCTGGAATAAGCTATTGACTCATTTTTTTCATATTTTTCTTACATTAGTCTCATTTGTCTTCCCTGTTTTTTTCTATCTCTGCTACTTGATCTTCAAAATGGTTTTTGAGGTCTTCCATGACCTGAGACCAATTATTCTTGGATCCTTTAGATGTAGGAATTTGGATTTTGTAATCTTTTTCTGAATTTACATTTTAATTTTCCTGGTCACCATAGTAACTTTCTAAGATCAGATTTTTTTTCTTGTTTGCTAATTTTCCCAGCCTATTTTTGATTTATAACTTTTTTGTAAAAATAGTATTTTATTTTTCCAAATACATGCAAAGACAGTTTTCAAAATTCACCTTTGCAAAATATTTTGATCCAAGTTTTTCTCTTCCTATTCCCTACCTCCTTCCCCTAGATAGCAAGCAATCCAATATAGGTTATAACTTTTTTTTAAAGTAAGATACTGCTTCCAGAATGGTAGGTTCACTGTCCCAAATTTGCAGGAGTTTTGTGCAGTTGTTTTCAGAGATACTTCCTGGGACATGCAAATTTTCAGTTTTCCCAAGCCTTTTATGATTTAAGGAGAGGTGTATTTCCTAGTCTTTTGGCCTGTGGCTTGGTCTGTGAGTGACCACAAGTACTCTTTTCTATCCTAGAACTGTGGAAAGTGTTCCTGTTCCGCTGTGACTACAAGCTGGGATGTGCTCCTCCTTTCCCGGTATTGCCACTCAGGACTGCAATCTGAATGCCAGCATGGGCAAAACTATTCCTGCCTCAGTGCCAGCAAAAAAAACAAACAAGCAAACAAAAAAAAACTCTACTAATCGCTTTCTGACCTGCTATTTGACCTACTTCTTCTGTTTGCTGAGACCTCTGGAAGCAGCAGCTGCTTCTGCTGATTGAATGGCTTCCAACACCTCTTGGTGTAGTGGATCAGGTTCTGTGCTGGTGTGACCTTCATTGGACTGTGCTCTACTGTGACCCAATGAGACAGACCTTTCTAGCCTACCTTCTAATTTGTCTTTGATTGGAAAACTTTTTCATCCTATCCTTTTGTGAGTTCTGCCACTCTAGAAATTGTTTTTATAGTGTTATTTTTAAAAGTTTTCAGAGGGATTTTGGGGAGAGCTAAGGTAAGTTTCTGATTTTTCTTTGCCCCGTAATACAATAATTCCTAGTTTATCTTAATCTATTTTCAGGTCAGTTTTTTTTTTTTTTTTTAACCAGTGATGCATTTAATATTTTCTTCTGTTTTTCAATTTTTTACATTGTTTTATTATTTCTTGATGTCTCATGGAGTCATTAACTTCCACTTCCCCATTTCTCATTTTTAAGGAATGATTTTTCCCATGATCTTTTGCAGTTCTTTTTCCTTTTGGTCAATTCTGAAAATAAGGAATTATTTTCATCTTTGAAGTTTTCTTTACCTCTTTTCCCTTTTGACCAAATCTTTCTTCAGTTTTATTTTCTTTAGTTTTTACCATTTTACCAAGCTGTGATTATCCTTTCATAATTTTTTGTGTCACTCATTCTCATTTATTCTCCTAGTTTTTCCTTCACTACTCTTGATTTTTAAAATCATTTTTTGAGCTCTTCCAACAATTTTTATTGGTCTCATATTAAGTTGATTATTTTCATCATTTTAAAAATTTTGAAAATCATGTTAAAGTTGGGCTCTGTTTCTAGGTGGAATTGGGGGGGGTATTGTGCAAAGCTTCTGAGTTTTTTGTACTTTTTTTCCCAGAATTAATTCGGGGAGTTTTGAAATTTTTGTTATTTGCAAGGTAGCATGATCTAGGGTGAGACATGATCACTGTTTTTCTCTTTTTGTTCTCTGGTTCTTACCCAAGAAGGTCTTCTAATCTCTGGAAAAAGCAATTAATACCACTCTTCAGGGTTCCTTGGGACTGAAAGTGATACTGCTTTGCAGGGACCTTGCATCTTTGGGACTTTATCACACTTCTCTACTCTACAAACTCAACTGTTAGAAATAGGCATTGGAGCTGCCAAAAAATGCCCTATCCTATATTCATTGATTCACAGAGGTAGCCTGAGATTTCTTTCTACCTTATTGCCAGTTTCTCCTACCATCTCTGGCTTGAGAACTCTGAAAGTTGCTGTTATTATTTCCATGTGGATTCCATGCCAGTCCTAACCTTTGTATCACAGTAATTTATGACAACCTCCAACTTGTTTTGGGCTAGACAAATGTGTTACCTCTTTGTTGTCTCTGATCCTCCAGAATTCAATTTTAGGTATCATTTTAAAGTTTTTTGGAAGGGAATCTTGAGAAAACTCAGATGTTTACTCTGCCACCTTGGCTCTATCCTCAGACGTCTGATAGCCTACATTCTATTGATCAATTGATTGATCAACAAATATTTGTTAATCACACACTGTATGTCAGGCACTAGGAGATATAAGTACACATACAAAACAGTTCTCAAAATCAAGGTTCTTACATTCTAATGCAAGAAACTGAGATTGTTGACTCTGAAATTCAGCTTCCTTAACTTCTCAGAGCTTCATTCCACTGGTATAGTACTGGTATAAGTACTGGTATAGTACTTGAGAAAAGATGATTAACTCTATGCTGCAAAGAAATACACAAAGATATTTTTTCTATTAAAATATACACACACTTCTAATTATATATGATTACCTTAAATAGGGAATCACTCTTTTTTTTATTCATTTTTCCAAATTATCCCCCCCTCCCTCTACTCCCTCCCCTAGATGACAGGCAATCCCATACATTTTACATATGTTACAATATAACCTAGATACAATATATGTGTGTAGATACCATTTTCTTGTTGCACATTAAGTATTAGATTCCGAAGGTATAAGTAATCCGGGTAGATAGACAGTAGTGCTAACAATTTACATTCACTTCCCAGTGTTCCTTCTCCGGGGGTAGTTATTTCTGTCCATCATTGATCAACTGGAAGTGAGTTGGATCTTCTTTATGTGGAAGATAAGGGAATCACTCTTAACCAAGGGAAGTCTATAAGGAAAGGCTACAGATCAAATCTTTTCTCCATACTCTCCCCATTTTTAACACGAGTAAACTAAGATTTGGGGACATTAAATGGGTTTAGATGGAGGGAGGAAAAGAGGTCAAAAGAAATCACTGCATTTGCTACTCAACCCCTAAAAAAAGAAAAACATTTGGACCATGATAATAAGCTATATTGAAATTTTGATCCAATCAAATTTGGGGGAGAGTATACATTCTCTTGTGTCTAATATGACATTTTCTCAGAATGCACTTATTGTTATAATGAAGAATGGAAAAAATATAGAAAAATGGGGAAAATAGCTTTTTTGGCTCTATGAAGATGGTGTATCTAATAGGAAAAGAAATATCCTTCCCAGTGATTGGCATGATGTACACATACATGGAGTACAATCCATTAGCTATATTTGAGCCAAGTATGGTTTTTCTCTTTATATAATGTTAGTTAGAAAAATAGAACAAGCCTACTCCAATGACTCATGAGACTGTGTAGGTGATCCTAGGTTATCATGGGTTCAGCTGGCAAAGCAAATAATCTGGCAGGTCACACCAAGTTAGAAACACTCCAAGCACAGACATACCAGCACATTTTGGGAAAAGCATTACCAGTGGCCTTCTTCCCTTCAGAGCCATAATTAAAGCTCCCAGAGTACACAGACATGCCTGACTTCTGGCTGCTTTTATGCCTAATGTCTTCAAATTTGGTCTAATGACAGACTCTGTTATCTGTTGCCTAAAAATTAGTCTAGCTGAGCTTGGCGAGGCTCAATTGCCAGGTTGGTTTCAGGATAATGAGTCTGGGCCTGTAGCAACTCTGGAAGCCCATCCATAAAGCTGTATGTTGGAGGGAACACACTTGCCAATGAAATTACAGATTCTGAATGTGTAAAATTACGTTTAATCTTAGTTTACAACTTCCTATGCTTATCCCTTAAAATTTGTATTTAATTTTAAATTTTATTCTTTTTTAGACAGGGGCTCTCTGTCTCTGAGAGTTAGGCTAGCATGATCAGAGGCACTCATGGACCCAATCCCCTTACTGATTAGAATGGGACCGTTAACCTACAGTTTCTGACAAGGGCTGATTTGTTCTTCCTTGCATAGCCTAGTGGCTTATTCCTTGGAGCTCACCATGCTAATATTGGTCTAAATGAAGACACCTGTTTGGTTTACCACATTGAAGCTCAAAACTGTACAATGGAAATGATTTCAATTTCAACCACTCCAGCAGCAGAGATTACAAATATGTGAAATCATGCTTTTTCTCTTCCCCGTTTTGTAGCAGTTTCATAAGTTTGGCCAGTATTAAGAAAGAACAAGACATTACTGTTACAAATACAATAATCCTCTCCCTGTTTTAGCCACATTTGTAAAATAAGTTGTCAATTAGTGGAAAAAATATATATGAATATATATGTAATGATAATAAGACTAGTTATGGGTTGTAGTAAGGTTTTTATTATCCAGGTTTGGGGTAAAGTGTGGTCTATTTTTGGGTCAGCACAGTACTAATTGCCATTATTCCTGTCTTTGACCTGAACCTTAGGAGGTAGGACAGGTCTCTAGAGTGGTTTTGTTTTGCTGCTTCTTTGAATTCAAGATAAGAAATCTTCAGAGAAAGAAAAGGGGGAGGTGAGGAAACACTCTGGGAAAATCTGAGCTTTAGTCTCCTGGTGAGCATTATGTTCAGTGAATTGTTTTACCAACAAGAACTCTTCCTATTAGCAAAGCTGGAGGTGGGAATAGGAGACAGTCACAAAATCCCAAATAAGATGCCCATCTGTTCAGTAACAGAGGTGGAAAATAATAGGGAAAAGTTTTGTTTTGCAAAAAAAAAAAAAAAAAAAAAAAAAAAGAAAAGAAACAGAGAGAAAGAAAGGAAAAAAAGAATTTAGAAAGATTAAAAGGATAAATTCACCAAGTAGAAAGCTTTATTTTTACCAGAAGAAAGAAACTTAATCTGTTCCTAAGGAGGCAGATGGATAATACACTGGACTTGGAGTCAAGAAAATCAGTTAAAATCTGACTTAAGACAATTTTTAGCTGTGTGATTCTGGATAAATTAGTTAACCTCTGTCTTAGTCCACTGGAGAAGGAAATGTCAAAACAGAAAAGAATGAAAAAACTAAAAAAAATTGAAATTTTGGGAAGATAGGTTCAGGAGATATAATTTTTAAATTATTGGACTACCTGAAAACCACTATCAAAATAAAAAATAATAATCCAAATCATCATGTTTATAGAAATTACCAAAGAAAAAGGCTCTCATATTATAAAATCAGAGGGTAAAATAGAAATCTAATTTATTGAATACCTCCTGAAAGAGTTCCCAAAATGAAAACTTCAAGGAATATTATAGCCAAATTCCAGAGCTTAAAGTCTGTAGAAAATACTGGTCAAGGAAAAAATATTTCAAGCAGTAAGGATAACCCAGTGTCAAAACACCCTAGGTACATACTGGCAAACTGTAGTCTATGGGAACAGGAAGAACTGGACAAAATTAAGTCACAACCACAAATTATTTACCACCCAAGTGGCCTTTTGATGGCTCCCCTGGGTCTACTATTGTTCTACTTTTCATGAAAAAAGTCATAGGTACTCAAAGGTGGTGGTAGAGGTGGAATATGACCCTCTCTGGAGCTAATCTTAGAAATCCATTTATAAGTCATTGGGTATTTACCATGTGGCATATGCAACAAACTGTACTTTTTTTCTCCTTTTCAGATTTGGAAGTAATATGTTGGTTTCCTTCCCCTTAACCAATGACCTAGTGCCAGAGAAATGTTTGCAAATGATCTTGGAATAAGCACTAATACTTGTAGGCATTAGGGGGTCCTTTCTAAGTGATTTCTCTGTTATCCTTTCATAGAATGTCAGGAAAATTTGAAGAGTAAGGGTATGGGACTACTCCTGAATATTGTAAACCCCCCCACACACACACATAATCTATATGTATTTATTAAGTATCTACCATGTGCCATGAATTGCACTAGATACTAGGAATAAAAAGACAAAAACACCTTGTCCTTAGAAAGCTTACATTCTGCTGCAGGAATTAATATGTGCATATGATACATCCAAATTCATATTAAAAAAGAGTAAAAGGAATTTTTGGGAGGGTACTAATAGATGGGAAGATCAGTAAACAAGCATTTATTAAATATTTACTGTGTGCCAGACACTGTGCTAAATAAATGCTGTTGATGCAAAGAAAAGCAAAAAAACATATTCCTGATCTCAAAATGTTTAAATTCTAATGGTAGAAACAATATGCAAACAACTATGCATATGTGTGATTTATACATAGTAGGTGAAAGGAACTAGAGGGAACTAGCCACTGGGAAGGTTGATTGACCTAAAATTTGAATGAGATTAGAGATGATAACAGCTCAAGATAAGAAGAACATTCCAGATTTGAGAGAAGATGCTTGTTTCAGGGTGCAACAAGAACAAGCCATTTGGTTGGATCATGTATATGTAAGAAATATAGAAATATGTGCAAGAAATATAGAATGAGTCTGGAAAGATAGGATGGGGCCATATTACAAAGAATTTAACAAGGCAAAAAACAAGGTATTCTTCAAGAGAAGATGTTTTTGATGTTAGATGTGCAGAAATGACTGAATTTATGGGAGTGAAATGGTCAGACCTATGTTTTAGGATTATTATAAATCATTGTTTTTCAGGTATCATTTTTAGATAGATAAATGATTTCTGATTTCATTGAGTAATCTGAGTCTGAAGGTAAAGATCTTTACTGATGGAGAATGATTACGCAATGCTCCATAAGGTGTGAAGATGGTGAGAGCTTCCAGCTTTGAGATAGAAGACACTAAATTATGTGCTGGCTTCTTCCCAAAGTAATTCTCATCATTGGGCCTGTCCACTGTCATGTTTCTCATTTATGGTGCATTGAGTAATCAGTTTCCACCAATCAAGTGATTCTAACGGAAATGACCTTGAATCTCAAGTTGCAATTGGTATCCTTCCAGAGATGTCCACCTCTGTATCTTAGGAGAAGGTTTTCAAGAGTTGTCATGGCTAATAATTTTTCCTTTATTAGACTGGGATAATAATGAGTCTCTGTTTTTAGTTAACACTGTTTCTTGGGTGACAGGTATACTGTTTATCACCACGTCCATAATTAAAAGATCACAGGCTTATATGATCAATACTTCCAGAGTCAGAAGAATCCTTAGAACAATTTAAATCAATCCTCATCCTATAAAAAAAAATTAAGTACTTACCATGTGCCATGGATTGTGCTAGACACTGGGAATAAAAAGAAGAAAATGCCTTTTCTTTAGCAAGCCCACAGTCACACAGATTGTGTCACAAATGGTATCTAAACACAGGTATTTAGAATATGCCCGAAACAGCATAGAGCTGGGAGAACTCAGGAACTCAGGGTTACTTCCTAACCAACCTCCATCTGACATCAGACTACTACTTTCATGGAGATTCCATATGATATAAATAATAGAAATTCAACAAATTTGTAGGGTCCTTTCTTTAGAGTTCTTCTAGTCTGATTGACACTAAAATAGGAATAACTTTTGTATATCTTCTTCAAAAGTTTATCCTCTTCCAGCTCCAGACCACTAGGAAAAAGGAATTCACTATTTCCCAAGGTAATTCAGTTGACTTTTGGGCCTCTCTAATTGCTAGGAAGTATTTTCATCTTTTTGAACCAGAAATCTCAATCTTTGTAAAAGGGCAAAATAAGTCCTCTGATAGTCCAAGACTGAGGAGCACAATTCAATAGAGTTTAGAACATCTTATCTCAAAATGGGAACAAATTGACAAAAAATGAGGAAGTAGACAAGAGATATAGTAAGAAACAAAATTGTTCCTATATTGAATATTTTTCATGAGGCATCAGATGCACTTTAAAGGTCACATATTACTATTGTTTATTTCCTCATCAGCTAGTTAATCAAGTATTGTACATTCTTTTAAGGTCACAAATGTTAGTAACTGATGTTATGGAAAAAAAAAACTCAAAACTCATCTATTTGATTATTTTTTTAAAGGGAGAGATGATTTGAACATCCTCTTGGAAATACTTTTCAACATTCATGGCAAATCTGTTCTGAAAATAGTGTAATCTGGAAAAATGGAATTATTTAAGGAAAAAAGAGGTATAAGGAGCCCAAAGTCCCTCTGTTACAATTTCCAGATTCCATTTACAATTTAGTTAATCCAAAAATCAAAAAAAGCAATGAAAGTCACTTATTGGCTAAATGACACTAACTGTGCTAAATATTTAAAAATTATTTAGAAAAGGCATTAAATTTCTCCCCTCAAAAAGTTCAAGAAAAAAATGGGATATGTATTTTACCCCATGGCCCATTATTGAAACCTCAGAGGACTGAGTTAAGGCTGACTCAGGCCAATCCAATTGTTTCAGGATTTCAGGATTAGAATGAAACGAGACATTCATAGATCATATAACAAAGAATAGAGAATTTTATTTAACAATTTCATCTAAAGGATATTCTTCAAGAGCACTGATTCAATTGGGCACAGTTTCCTTGCCTCTTCTGTAGCCATGGGGGAGATGGATCAGTTGTGCCTCATGCTGGTTATTCCTTGTGCCCTTACACAACCAGAAAGCCATTTCAGTGTTTCAAGTCTTCATTCCCTGCATCAGTTAAACCTTCTGGACAGGTTGATTCACTTTTTTGAGAAAGGAGAAACAACAGTAACAATACAAAACCTGGCTTTGCCCAAGTGGTCATATTCCTCTTACAACACAGTCAGGAAGACCAGAGTTCAAATCTTCTTAGACACTTAACATTTCTTAACTATGTGATCCTGGGCAAGTCACTTAAGCCCAATTGCCTCAGGAAAAACAGAACAGAACAAAACAAACAAACAAAAAAACAACACAGAGGTTATGCAAACTGGGAGAAAAAATCATCTGCCACATTTTGTAGATTCCACCTTTTCAATAGCTTCTTCTCCAGCTCCTGCTGTCACTATTTTGGTTCTGACCTCTTACCTTAACTATCATAATGCTTCTGAAGAGGGTTCCCTGCCTCTCCCTTTCCTGATCATCCTTCCCAGAACTGATAGTATAATCTTATATATTTTACATAATTCACCATTACATTCCCTCTAAAACAAACAAACTGAGCAATTTGGTAAATTTCCATTATTTGTAGAGTGAAGTATAAACTTAATATTTAACAATGTCCAATCTGAGAACAAGATATCTTTTCAACTTTGTAGCATATTATTCCCTTAATAAAATTTTATTCCCCTCCAGCTTTTCTTCTTCATCGACAAAAGGGAATCTTTCAATAGGTCGTACAACCCTGGTGGAACTTAGGCATTAGTATTATTACGCATTTGCGCAACATTTGACTTTGCTCATTCTTTTTCCACTATCTCTCTACATAGGAGATTCCTGCCCATTTTTTCAAATAGCCTCAAAATAATGTTACACAATATGACAGCACTTAGAATTCACTTACCATACCAAGGATATTGGTTGGTTTACTTCACCCACTTTGCCCTATGTTTTTAGAGTCTGTACCTAAAGGACATTTCTAAAAGCACCATCCACAACCAACAGGGAATTCAGTACTTAGTGAGTCAATCAATTTTCCAGACTCTTGTACTCTATATAAATGGCTATAGTGGCGCCTACAAGGAGGTTTTGTCCATGAGGGCTACCTTTTGATGCTTGCTTCTACTCAGGGAATTTCCATTTTCCCACTCAGATGAACTCAATTTCTTTTCCTTTTTTTTTTTTTTTTTTTCATCCTTAAGCTAGAAACTTGTGAGAGATATAGCATAATGCTATTGGAAAACAAAGAACTAGATTTATGTTCTACTCCATTTCTAGCCCTTAAAGGGAACTCTGTAGAAGAAAAAAAGAAAAGAAAAAACTCTGTTAAAACAGAGTTAAAGGTCTTTAGTATAAGATGCCCTTTAAATCACAAAGGAAAATTGGAGTTTAACTTCAGAAAACCAATGACAGCAGGAGTGGGAGAAGAAAAGAAGAGACAAAAATACATCCAGGTGATGAAATGGATTGTACTACATTGAAGAAGACCTGAGTTCAAGGATGTGCTGGAAAAATTTTAATAACAGCAATCTGGAAAAGAAATATATACCTGACACTCTTTTAAGATTAATGTGCAATATTAACATTTTCTCCATCACTTTCTAAAGTCTAGAAAATCAACAAAACAATAAATCAAGCTCTGATTTATATATAGCCTTTGCTGATTTCTGAGGTGCAAATGCTCGCGCTGAATATTTAACAATTGAGCTCTCTAGGGCCAATTCCAGCTGGCTCCAGTGCACTCCTCTGCCTGAGAGGGAATCCTGCTTTAAATATTTACTAGTTGTGTGACCTTGCCCACATACTTAACACCTCAGGTTCAGTTTCTTCTTCTATGAAGTGGGGGTAATAATAGCATCTACTTCATAGGGTCATTGTGAAGATCAATCAAGTTAAAGACCATTAAAGTATCACACAAATCTTAAAGCATTATGTAAATTACAGCTTTTGGTATAATCATAGTCACAAACAAGAAAAAGATATAATCAGAATTCAAGAGTGAGATGGATACATGAAGTTCAAGCCTTGGGTATGGCCATCTTCAGATTTTAGAGGAAGAAAAGACAGTGGATCATCCAATGAGAGATAGTCGCCTAATCTGATATCCAAGTTGTTTAAGGTTTTTGTTAATCCTCCTCAATTTGGTGTGAATATACCAAGTTAATTCTATAGGATTATTCAATGATATAAAATGGATGTATCATTTGAGAGTATATAATCAATTCTTCATCTCTGATAATACAGGCAGGGAAGTAGCATTTGAGTCTAGAAGTCTAGAGATTTTTCTGGACTACCATAATTTGGGATGTAGATACCTGAAATTGAATTTTGTTACTGCTGCCTGTTTGACCTTGGGCAATTTCTTTGGGTTTCATTTTTTTTTTTTTTTTTTTTTTTTTATCTTTGGATTTACTAAGGATTGGACTAAAGTGCAATCTATTCCATATCCCAATCCTATAGCCTCACCCTATAAAAGCCTCTCCCTACACTGAATTGCCAAAGGCCTTGTCTGAATAATTTGATATTTTTAACATGCTGTTTTATATTATTAGTAATGGTTTTAAAATATTATATTTAATGGAAACACTAATTATTCCCTGAGATTACTTCCCAAGAAACACCCAAAGAAAACCTACTAATACTTCCCCATACAAAATGCATTTCCTGAGGGGGAAAAAGTTAAATAAGACATCTTTGTAGAAAGTCCTCTTCTGCTGGGAAATATGCCTTTTGTATTTGCATGCATATGACAAAGAGTGATAACATTCTAATTCACATTCATGTCTATTCATGTATCTTTGGCTATTGTAGTCAGCAAAAAGGAAAAGAACAATGGTCTTGGAATCTGGAAGATTTAAAAGACACTGTATGATGCTGGGTAAGAGCCATAACCTTATTTGTTTCAGTTTCCCTATTTGTAAAATGACTTGGAGAAGGAAATGGGAAACCACTTTAGTATTCTTTCCAGAAAACCTCAAATGGGGTCATGAATAGTCAGACATGACTGAAATGACTAGCAGCAGCAGCAACAGCCGTAGCATGTGACAGACACCATGTTAAATGATGGTCAGAATGCTATCATTACCCTCAAGGAGTTTTTATTCTGAGGGGAGAGACAATATGTAAATAATTATATACACATATGACATTTACAGAGTAGATGGAATATCATCTGAGAAAGAAGGCATAGACATATAAGGTTCCCACTTTGATTGAGGACCAAATGTCACAAGAATGTTCAGTTTAATTAGGAATCAATAATATCCAATTGGAAGCTCAGAAATATGACAAGAGTCATTCTTCAGACCTAACTCTATCCAACACCTTGAGTTCCTATTAGTGCCTTCATGTCAGCCCGATTTGAATATCATGCCTTATAATGACTGGTTAGCATATCAAATGCCCCAAGCTGCCTTTGGGTCATTGCCTGAAAATATCTGGCTGTCCTCTACTGATAATCACTATTTCTCTGAGATAATTAGCTGCTTTCCTTCAATTAAAATAGGAAAATACACAGAGCAGAATATTTGTCTCAGGTAACATCTAGTGAAACACAGCTTTTGAACAAAAACTACTCCCCAAAGGTAGGGCTGCTGATTTATTATTATCTTTCACAAATCACTCCTGATTCAGTTGTTTCTCCTAAAACCCATTTAGTTCTATTGTTCTCCCTTTAGATGAGCTAGTTTTGATACATGGCTCAGCTGTATCATGCTGACTTCATGGATTATTGGAGGTGTTGTGTGCGTGTGAGAGAGGAGGAGGGCAAAAAGTATAGTTTTCCTAAAGATTTCCCTCTGTACATGCTATTCAGGTATTTTTCAGTCGTGTCCAACTCTCTGTGACTCAATTTGGGATTTTCTTGGCAAAGATGCTGCAGTGATTTGTTTTTCCTTTTCCAGCTCCTGTTAGAGCTGAGAAAATGAGGCAAATAGGATTAAGTGACTTGTGCAGGGTCATATAGGTAATAAGTGTCTGAGGCTAGATTTCAATTTAAGATTTTGAGTTTTTCTGATTCTAGGCCTGGTGCTCTAACCACTGTAGCACCTTGTGTACTTCAGAACTTGATGTCTTCAATGACCAGAACTGATTGGTTTGTTGTCTCCTGTATTCTGAACATCCCTCAACATGCAACTCATTATTCAGACAGATGTTTCTGTTTGTTTCAGCTTCTTATTCTAATGAGACTTCAGCTTTTCTTGGTACCAGATGAAAAATCCAGTTTGGTTCACTGAAAATTGAAATTCCCCCAGTTACCAATGCTTGAGTGAGAGAAGCAGTAAGTCAGGGAAAGACATCAGACCAGCTGACAATGCAGGAGGACCCTTTTAAGTAACTAAGTAGCCCAGTGATTAGAGTATAGGGCTTGGACTCAGGAGGACCTAAATTCAAGTTTGACCTCTGTGACTTTGGGCAGGTCACTATTCCTGTCTGCCTCAGTTTCCTCATCTGTGAAATGGGGATAATAATAGCTCTAACTTCTAGGAGAGAAGATCAAATGAAGTATCTGCAAAAAGTCTACCACTATGCCTGGAATACAGTTGGGGTTTAATAAATGATTTTTCTTTTCTTTCTCTGTAAGACTTCCCACCTCCCACAAAATATATGATTAAATATATTAGAACACTTCTTAGTGTTATGAAAGTATAGAGTACTTTAAAGGAAAAAAAAAAAAAACAAGTTTCATGACCCCCTAACAGGTTGTAATTATGCAGCATTCTGTGGTTCCTTTAATACTCAAACAGCTCTGGCCATAGTACAGGGCATACAAAAACAAAATTCTCCTTTTTGAGGAGCTTATTGTGGAATATATTCAATGGCAGAGAAATTTATTTACAATCCCATTATCACCTTGTCCCACAAAAGTGGATTTTATAATGGCACTGAAAAAGACTTTTGTAGCATTGTCAGACAGCTACATTCCCATGGGTCAGCATACTCCTGTGATTACTGAAGATCCTGGATTAATCCCCTTGGATATGTGAAGCTGTCAGCTGCTGTCTAATTTACACTTTTCCTTCCCATCAATATCAATCATGTATCCAGCTATTTGCTGGAAAAACACTAAGGCTGAGCAGCCTGCCAGTATGTATGGAGGGAGATTAATAGAGCTCCCTCCATGATGCTTCCCTTTTGCCCAACTTCCAAATACCGTGGTCAGTGCCAAAGTTGTATATTGCTTTGGAGTGTACCACTCAATCAACAAATATTTATTGAGTACCTCCTAAAGGGTGCCATGCTAGCTGTTTTCAAACATTTCCAGGACTATCATGGAAATGAGGGAACAGACTTGTTATTTGTTGCTTCCGAAGGCCAGGCAGAAATCAATGGGTCAATAAAAGGAAGAATTTTCAATAAGAATCTTCTGTGGGGGGGTTCTACCCCACTGATTAAAACAAGGCTGCCCCCTTGGGGTCCTTTGGTTCCCCTTCATTGAAATCCTTCTCTTTTAGGATTTTGCACATTCCTAGGACTGAGATGTAGGATCAAGCAAGGGGAAGGAGGCTTTTCAGTCACATTTATTCATGAAATGTTTTTATTTATGTATTTAGGTTTAGCTTGGACCTATGGTTTCACTGATAACAGAGAAACCTGTTTTAGATTCCCTTCTTAATCCAGAGCACTAACTTATTATGATGGATATATTTTCTCAGAGAGCTTCCTAGGGGTAAGATGCTAAGATAATTGCCCATTGTCACATAGCTAGAATTTTTCAAAATTACATTTAAATCCAGGTTTTTCAGGCCAACTTTCCAAGGTGAGCCCCCTTTTCTATTATACTATGTTGCCTCTCACATGGAAGGTTAATGGCTAAATTTGATTTGGGGCAAGAAATCCTGAAAATGACAAAGCTTGGTCATTCATGTTGTTTACTACTTTAAGACGCCTAAAAGGCATTTTTATATTAAAATACTCTGTAGCTTTCTTGTCGATGATATATAACTCCATTTACTGCTGTAATCTGGGTAACAAAATGAATACTCAATCATTGTACTATGAATAGTAAATTAACCCAGATAAAAGTGTTCTACATCCAATCAAAACCATTAAGTAACTAGGAGACTAAGATTGGTGAGGACATATTGGAAGCAATTATAACTAATGAATACATTAAGTCGAAGAAGCATAGTTTCAGTGGCATGTCAGCAGGCTCTCCAAATAATGCTGGGGGTAGGGCAAGGAAGAGGTTTGAAATAAATTCATAAAATTAAATATGAATTGATGTACTCAGAATTATTTGGAAGATAAAAATTATTTCCTAGCAGAGGGAATTGGATTGATGGGACAAAGTCATTACAAAAAAAGGGAGGAAAAAATCTTTGTTACAACACTTAAATACACTCTGGAACAAATAGCTGAAGGGAAAAAAAAGCCTTCTGAGGCATCTACTATTTTACATATCGTGATATAAATAAAGAGGCTTTAAAAAAAACAATTGGGACTTGGGAGTATATGTGTGGAGCCAAGATGGCTGAGTAAAAGCAGAGACTCCCTGAAGCTCTCCCCCAAATGCTTGCAAAAATCTTTAAATAATGACTTAAATTCTAGACTTGCAGGACCCACAAAAAATGGAGTGAAAGAATTTCCCAGCCTGAGACAACTTAGAAAGTCGGCAGTAAAGGTGGATTGTACCAGGGTGTCTGTGGAGTACAGTATCATTCAGGCTATGCTAGCTGAGACTGGGCTCCAAAAACCAGGAGTAACTCTCAGAGTGACTGAATCAGTGGGAGCAGTGACAGTTTCCATACATCTCAGTCCATAGATGGTAAGAAGGTCAGACAATGGGTCAAAAGGAGATTTACAGGAGATTTGCTGGTATCAGGTGCACACTATGTTAGAACCAGGTCTTAGACTCAGGATGAGGAGAATTAGTAGCAGAGGCAAACTAGGTATCCTGGTCACAATTCCAGAATTGAAAAGAGTGCTTGTGATAGCTCAAAAGCCACCGAATAGTACAGGAGAGTAGTAAATATACCTACCTCTCCTTAGATCATACCATCTTGGAGGAGCCAAAAATTTAGAATTGTCTATAAAAACAGCTGCTTAAAACTTCTAAAGCTTGGAACAGTGTCCCCCTCTTCAGAAGCAGAGCCCCACTTTAACATAGAGTTAAAAGTCAAGAAATAGGCTGGAAAATGAATAAACAACAAGAAAAAAAATTCTGATCAAAGAAAGTTACTATAATGATCAGTAAGATGAAATCACACATTCATAAGATAACAAAGTCAAAATTCCTGCATCCAAAATCTCAAAGAAAAATATGAATTAGTCTTAGCCTTAGAAAAACATAAAAAGGATTTTAAAATTAAATAGGAGGGGCAGCTAGGTAGCACAGTAGATAAAGCAGGAGCCCTGAAGTCAGGAGGACCCGAGTTCAAATCTGGCCTCAGACACTTAACACTTCCTGGTGTGTAATCCTGAGCAAGTCACTTAACCCCAATTGTCTCAGTAAAAAAAAAAAAAATCAAGTAAGATAGAGGAAAAATTGGGAAGACAAATGAGAGTGATACAAGAAAATTATGAAAAACAAGTCAACAGCTTGGCAAAGGATGCTCAAAAATACTGAAAAAAAAAATAATATCTTAAAAACAAGAATAGATCAAATGGTAAAAGAGGTACAAAAACCCAGTGAAGAAAAGAATGCCTTAAAGTATAATTGTCTAAATGGACATTTCAGAAGATACAAAAGCTCATTGAAGAGAGTCATTTCTTATAAGTTAGAATTGGGCAAGTAGAAGCTAATGACTTTGTAAGACATTAAGAAACAATCAGACCAAAAAAAAAAAAAAAATAGAAGAGACAATGTGAAATATCTCATTGGAAAAGCAACTGATCTGGATTTGAAGCAGGCGAAGTAATTTAAGAATTATTGAACTAGTCCTGATTTAAAAAAAAAGGACCTAGAAATCATCTTTAAAAAAATTATCAAGGAAAACTGTACTGAAATTCTAGAACAGGAGGGTAAAATTGAATTCAAATAGCATGGATCCAAATAATGAGAAGGGTTTTAGGAGGCAAAAATATCATTTTCACATATAGGAATATAAACAGTTCAATTATTCAACAGTTCAAGGAAAAGCAACTATGTGTACAAACATATTTACAGCAGATCTTTTAGGAGTGTATAAGAATTGGAAATTGAAATTTGGCATCAATTGGGGAATGGCTGGACAAGTTAATATAAATGATTTTGATGGAATATTATTGTGCTTTAAGAAATGATGGATAGAGTACTCTCAGAAAATATAAAAAGATATGAACTGATGCAAAGTAAAAAAAACAGAATCATAAGAACATTGACACAGTAACAGTTATGTTATATCATGATCTACTATGAATAAATCAACTATTCTCAGAAATACAATAATCCAAGACAATTCCATGGCTCTTAAGATGGAAAGTGCTGTCCATCTCCAGAAAAAGAATTGATAAAGCTTGAATGCAGATCAAAGATACTTTTTCTTTATTTTTCTTGGATTTATTTTGTCTGCATTTTCTTTCCCAGTATGATTTACATGGAAATGTGTACAACTATACATGTATAATATATCAAATTAGCATCAGTTGATATGTCTCTTCAGGCCTCTCTGAAATCATCCTGCTGATCGTTTCTTAGAACAATGATATTCTATAACATTAATATATCGTAATTATTGAGCCATTCTCCAACTCATGGGCATCCACTCAGTTTCCAGTTCATTGACAGTATTAAAAAGGGCTGCTGTGAACATTTTTGCACATGTGGGCCTTTTCCTTTTTTATGATCAGTTTGGTATAAAGGCCCAGTAGAGACACTGCTGGATCAAAGGGTATGCACAGTTTATTAACCCTTTGCATAGTTCCATATTGCTCTCCAGAATGGTTGGATCAGTTCACAATTTTACCAATAATGTATTAGTGGCCATTTTCCCCACATCTCCTCCAACATGCATCATTATCTTTTCCTGTCATTTTAATCAATCTGAAAGGTGTGTAATGTTACCTAAGAGTTGCCTTAATTAGCATTTCTTTGATCAGTAGTGATTTGGGGAATTTTTTCATATGATTAGAAATGATTTTAATTTTTTCATCTGAAAATTGGACGACTAATTCTTAGAAACTTCTGCAGTCCAACTTACTCATTGAAAACCATGTTGTAATGAGAGAACCTGTATTCTCTGTCTCTTTCTTCCCCATTTGTATTTAACTAAGGAGAGGATCCAAGACCTTGAGAAAGATAACTTTCTTCCTGACCCACTCTACTGAGTCTAAGTAGCAGGTTTCACTTGGGCAAGTTTAAAAAGAATCACCTTTCTTTCTTTTATTCTCTCTCCCTGAAAAACTTTCCTCAGCTTTATTAAAAAAAATCTAACTAGATTCTAAGGATGTCTTATATATTTATGCTGAGATTACTTACACTCAGCAGGGAAAGATTGATTTTACTCACCTATCATAAACTGACAACCCTTCTTTCTTATTGGTTGTCAGCTTCTAATGAGTTTTGTAATTTTTCATCTTATCTCAAAGCAAACACAACTAACCAAATTTTGAGTGATAAAAAAAGTCCTCCTCCAGAGCTATTATTTTTCCTGGTGGGCATGATATTCACGTAATTAAGCCATAAAGTGGAGAAACAACGTGATACATTGGCTTATTTTGGTCTTGACAAAATGATTAAAATTACTAGGTTTTCCTTAACAATTTACTGCAACGAATGCTGACATACTGTTTAATATCCTTTGGAATCTAAAGTTTGGTAGGAGAGGAAAAAAATCAATTTTTAACATGCTAAGAAAATATTTCTAAGCACTGTTCTTTCAGTGTCTGCGTTTTGGTTTCAATTCAGAAAGAGCATTAACTCATTTAACCCATAAGATTGTTGCCTAGAGTTCAGTTCCTTGAGAGTTCAGTTCCTTGGATATTAAGATTCCAGAAGGCACAGGCTGATCTTGGCTCATGTTGTGTGGAAAGCAATATGAAGGATGGTTCCTCTGTACTTTACGAGACTTCCTCACATGCATCTGTAATTATATAATATATGTAATTATGGGGTTCAGCTATGTGAACCTGCAGCATGAGTACTTTTCCATGAAGTTATGGAGTTGCCTAAGACAGTGAGAGCTTAAGTTGATCTCTGCACAAGATTATTAGAGTATTAAAATCAATTCTTGACTCCAAGTCTAATTCTCTACTTATTACACCACAGATATCAAACCTGAGGTCTATGCAACTCCTATAAACTCCCTGGTACATGCAAACCATATTAAAATATAATTGGCAAATGTTTAACAAAATAGATAACAATGCAACATAACACACTTGATGTTCACTTATGGTTTTCTAATCAATATGCTGCCCATATGAATATGTTTCTATCTGTGGTCGACACTATAGCACTCTGAACTATCATGGTTTTTAGTCTATCTGGATCTGTGGTTTCATAGATATAAAAAGAATTCCTGTGGGCAAATGCCCATCATTGATGAAAGATAGTGATTTTTCCATTTCTAACAGTCATAGAGTGATATTGGAGCTTTAAGAGATTAATTAGTTTGCTTATATTTATAAATTTAACATCTAACAGAATCTGAACTTGAACTCACTTCTTGTAGACTCTGAGTCTAGCACTCTAGCTACTATTTTTTTATTGTAGCTTTTTATTTTCAAAATATATTCATGGGTAATTTTTCAGCATTGACAATTGCAAAAACTTCGGTTCCAACTTTTCCCCTCCTTCCCTTCACCCCCTCCCCTATATGGCAGGTAGTCTAATACATGTTAAACATGTTAAAATATATGTTAAATACTATATATATATATATATATATATATATATATATATATATATATATATGTATATGTATATACATATATATATACACACACATATTTATACAGTTCTCTTCCTGCACAAGAAAGATCAGATTTAGAAATAAGGTAAAAATAAGAGAAGAAAAACAAAAATGCAAGCAAACAACAGAAGGAGTAGAAATGCTATGCTGTGGTCCATACTCATTTCCCAGAGTTCTTTCTCTGGATGTAGCTGGTTCTCTTCACTTTTGAACAAATGGAAATGATTTGGTTCCTCTCATTGTTGAAGAGAGCCACGTCCATCAGAATTGATCATCATATAGTATTATTGTTCAAGTGTACAATGATCTCCTGGTTCTGCTCATTTCACTCAGCATCAGTTCATGTAGGCCTCTCCAGGACTTTCTGAAATCATCCTTATAGTTGCTATTAAAGTTTAAAATTGCACCCAGACTTCTGGGACACCCTGTATTAAAATACTAAAAAACTTATTTATTCTCAAAGAGGTAGCATAGTGAAATAGATGAAGTAGGAGACTGGGAATGAGGTAAATCTTACTTCAAGTGCATGTATAATTCTGTATAATTCTGGAGAAAGTCACTAAGTCTCAGTTTCTGCATATGTGAAATGGGTCTAAAAATAATACAGTGTTATTGTGTAGATCAGACTAGAAATATATTACTGAGATTTACAAACCTTAAAACAATCTGTAATTAGATGCTTCCTAGGGAAAGAAATAAATCAAATATCACTAATTAATTGGCTCATGTCAATTGTACCATATTTGTCCCCCAGTTTGTTGAACACAAACATTTTAGAGTTTTGATGTTAGAGCTTTCAGGTAACTTAGTTGAAATGTCGAAAACATAATCAGGCCATATGCTGATGGCAAACAAAATAACAATAGGCTCTTCTTATCTGCAATATCTGGTTCTATGTCCTGTCAGCTTGGGCATTTAAGCTACAACTCATTATTTGAGGTCTTAAAGATAAAATCAGTGACTGGTCCTAAAAATATCCTGAAGAATGGCAGACCTGATCAAAAAAATCAAGGAACATTCTGTTTGATCTCCCTTGCTGTTATCCAAAATATCAGCAAAATTTTGACACTTGAATCTTCATTCTAACCCAAAATACAACTGAATTTTTTAGTATGATTGAGTTAGCAGGGCTGTCACCAGAAGCTTGTTTTAACTTGTAAACAGTTCAAATTTGATACAGAACTTACTGATAAAGAAGGCCCTCTTTTGATCACAATCTCACTTTAAAATCAGCAGGCCATTGTTTTTTAATTCCCAGCTTTTGCCAGTCTGTTTTTATTATTTACAGTCTCTGAAGCTTCTGTTTCTAAACTATTTGCCCAGTTGGTTGGTTAAATTTGAGTATTGGCAGGAAACATTATCTGAAAATCCTCATCATTAGACAAACTTTTTAAGCCTTCATCTTAGATATCCTTTCAATACCTATTCTTTTGTGTCTTCCTTGAATTAAAGAGCAAAATATCCTCTAGGATCACTCACTACATAAAAAATGATCACATGGTACTTCATTTAATATATATATATATATATATATATATACATATATATATAGACAATATTAGATAAGAATCAACAAGTGCTTACTGAGGACAAGGTCTCTAAATGAAGTCATGGCTAGAATCCTCCATTTGGATTCTCCATTTGGATTTTCCATTGAGATAGGTCTGAAGTTTTCCCAGTTGTATTTGAATGTGATTGCTCTCTATACTAAGGAGACAGCCTGGTTCAGAAGAAAGTACACTGATCTTTCAATCAGAAGATCTGGATTCAGATCCTGATTCTGCTACTTGTGTGGCCTTGACAAAGGCTTTAATTGCTCTGGGCTTAGTTGTACACTAGTAGGGTTGGAACTACATAACTATTAAGATCATTTTTACCTCTAAAAAAGGAATGTATAACAGTTTCTACTGATTAACCTGAAGAGGGAAAATGATTTTATTTCTGTCTTCATTTTTTTGTTATTAAGAGTTTAGAATGTCAATTTTAGGAGGGTCCATTGTTGCTGTGAAGGACTTTGCTAAGTAATTTATCAGAGCACCATTCAAATTTTCCTTTAGCATTTCTAAAATTGATCTTATCTCTCCTTCCCCCCATCCTTTTCAAAGACAAACAAACCTCTATTGAAAAAGGTCCTATTGATAAGAGAAGAGATGATTCATTCCCTTGCAGTCAAATTGACTTCAGTTCGATTCATGATGATTCACAGGGATGGGAAGGCTGGTGGCAGGTTTACAAAGTGCTGAGTTTCACAAATGCACAAAATGTGCTCTTAATGAATATAGTGGCTATTAAACTTTCTGCTGTGGAATCTCCAGAATCAGAACTGTAGCCAAATTGAGTATAACTATTTTAAAGAAATGTATTGCCTGGCCCTCAGGGTGGAGACCCCTTAAAGAAAAAGAGAAAGAAAAAAGATAGGAAAAAAATGAGCCAAAAGCAGTAGAACTTCTGAAAGGCCTGGAAAGGGCCATGGAAGAACAAAACAAACAAACAAACAAAAATTTTCTTTGATTCCCTATTATTAGTAGTAAATAGGATTTTAAAAAAATGTTTTTAACTTGGTATAAGTTAAAATCAAGCTCAAGTCAATTAACACTAATTTCAAAATTAGTCAGGGGAAAAATATCACTCTAATGTAATACAGATTCATCTAAGGCCCAATGTGAAGATTCATACTTATTTCAATGTAAAATATGCCAAAAAACATCATATAAGGATGTTGTTAGGGAGGCTGAATCTTAGGGGAAGAAAGTGGTACAAGCAGATTGGAGAAGGAGTTTGACTCAATTAGTCATCTAAAAACTTCCTATTTTAACTAAGGATTCTTCATAATTCAGCTGTTTCTGTGTTCCAGAAGGACTGCGATGCTGCAGACTAACTTCAAATTCAGCACACTGGGGCATGTCTCAGTTGCCTTCTCAGAGGGATAGCTGTTTGTTTGTTTGTTTGTTTTTTGGTGGTTGTTTTTTTGTTTGTTTGTTTGATTCTTCTTTGCTAAATGTAACGAGCTGTCGTCTCCAGAAGCTGCTGGATGCTCTCTGGGAAGAGATCTGCTGTGTCTACTCAAATCTCTCCAACAGATTCTTCTTCCTGTAACGAACCGTTGTCTCCAGGCAGTTGCTGTTAACTCTTGTCCAAAGAAGTGACTTCCCTTCCTGCAGAGAGCCCCGTCAAGCCTGATGCAATTCAGAGTCTCCTCTTTCTCTGAGAGTCCTCTTCTTTTATTCTCCCAGAGAATGGGCGTGGGATAATGCAAGGGCTTCTGGAAGAACCACCCCAGCCAATGAGCTTGCCCCCTCTATCAAGTCAACCTGAGTTCTCACTTTGTAACTATCCAGACAACCTCAGTTCTCACTTAGTAATCCTAACATCTCCCCCTTTCTTTTGATTTAGAACATAGGACAGTCATGACCTTGAAACATAAATCCATCAATATGGGAAGTATTACAGATAATTACATAAATTACATAAGCACATAGTAACATAGTAACATAACACATGCTAGAAGTATATAACATAATCATAATCAAATAATCATAAATTGAAAATTTATAAATGTCCATAAGTCCATTGTCCATTAGTCTCATCTTGTGTGAGGAAGTCCAATGATTCCTGCTGGTTTTTAAAGTTCTTTAACAGTCTTCTTATTATCCATGATCTTTCAGTGTCAGATGTTTCTTAGATCTTCTCCTTTATTTTGAGGTCTTTCTCTTTTTCTGTCTCTCTCTGGTGGACAAGGCGAATATGACTCGTTGGCACCCATCTGATTCCTTCTCCTGCTGAAGAAATACAAGCAAACCCTCTCCCCCAGGCAGTTAACCTATCTGGTCCCTTCCATTCACCACTTTCTAAATCTCTTCTCATCATCTGGCAATTACATTGTAGTTGTTTGCACTGGACACAGCCCTGTTGGTTTAAAAGGCCTGTATTCTCCCCAAGTGTAATCCATTTTTGCAATCTGATTGCCTTTTGACTGACTTATCAGGTAATCCCTTTCTGCCATGTGATTGCTTCTCTGCTGATTGATTAAATCAGAGTCCTGGCCTTCTAAAGGCTCTTTAGGTGTAACATCAGCTGCCATCATGCCCCAAGTCTTTTTTGCCTGGGGCCCTGGACCTGGGCCCCTCATCCCGTTTCCCTGAATTAGTTTACACTCTGATGCCCAATGGAGTCCTCTGTTGCATTTTGGACATGGGGTTTTAGGTCTTCTTTCACCCTGTCTTCTCACTGTATCTCCATACCTACACTGAGCTCTTAGATGCCCAATTTTTCCACATTGAAAACATCGCCGAGTTTCTCTAGAAGTCCCTTGCCAGGAGGGACCCTGCCTTTCCACATTCATCATAGTCCGGGTGTAAAAAGCATTTGTTCCCACTGTAGCACAGCGTCTTATGATCTCCTCTAAAGGAGCATCTTTGTCTAATCCCCATATAATTCTTTTGCAAATCTCATTGGCATTTTCCTTAGCCAGATGTCTGGTCATTATTTCTGTAGCTGAATTTTCTCCAATAGTTCTTTTGACAGCAGTTTGCAAACGTCCCACAAAATCTGCAAAAGGTTCATTGGGACCTTGCTGTATTTTAGTGAAAGCCTCTCCACGATCTTTCTGTCCAGGAAGGACACCCCAAGCTTTTATTGCAGCCTTAGCAATTTGTTCATATATTGTCATGGTATAATGAATCTGTTCCGAATTCTCTCCATACTGACCTTCACCAGCTAAGTGCTCAAAAGTGAATTGTGTGTTAACTCCTATTTCCAAATTGCATCTGACTTGAATTTTACATAATTCATGAAATTCCGCAAGCCATAATAAATTTTCTCCAGGTTCCAGACATGTCCTTGCTATGGATTTCCAATCATTCGGGGTTAGGACTTCATAAGACAAACCATCTAGTAACATTTTGACATAAGCTGATGTAGCCCCATAAAGGGTACAACCTTTTTTCAAATCCTTAATTTTATTCAAATCTAAAGGTGCATATCTTCTCATTTTATGACCTACAGAATCAATATTTTCAATCACAGGATATGCATGTATAAAATCACTTATATCCTGTCCTTCTCTCTTAGCTTTAACCAATGCTTTTTCTAATCTTGTCATAGGCTTAGGCTTCTTCACAGGCAATTCTGTTTGTGTTTCTGCCTCTTCCCCTCTTTCTTCCTCCATCTCTGAAGGTGGGGTTGATGCGGGCCTGTCAATAATCTGTTCTCTAGGCAGGGTTGAAGCTTCTTCAAGAGAATCATACCATAATTCCTCATTTAAATCCTCTTGCTCTAGGGAAAGATCTTGATCTTTCCTTTTTTCCTCACACTTCCTCCTCTGTTCATTTTTAGAACTTTTCCTTCTCCTACAACTTGCTTGATAGTTTAAGGCTAATTGAACTATGTTGTAGATATAAAATACTTCTGCAGAAATTGAACGAGGCCCATTTTTTGCTTGAAATTCTTTCATTTCATATCCCACTAGCTTCCATTTATCTACATCTATCTTTTCTTCCTCTAAGAACCAAGGAGATGTGTGTCTTAATGCAGCCAAGAGTTTAGCAATCTGTACCCAGGTTACAAGTAAACTCTGCTCCTCAATTATCTTGATTATACTCTCTATAGTACCACTCCTGAATGGAGCTGAGGTTGCGTCTGGGGCTGAGGTTGAGTCGGCTGAGGTCCAGGGATTGAATATAGCTAACATCTGCCCCATTTCAGCTATAAGAGATTCCTGGTTTAGCCTTTAACAAGTTAAGTTCCTTATTTATCTATTAGCACGCTCACTTAATCTTTAACAAAGTTTCCTCATTACTCACGGTTCTGGGTCAGAGAGACTGAGATCTAGATCGGAAGCTTTTCCACTGGAATCAGGACTGTGTCTGTCCCTGTTCGGGCGCCAAATTGCAAAGGTCTGGACTAGCTCTTCTTGTCAGGATAAGCAAATGTCCTTGCCCCACGTTGGGCGCCAATTGTAACGAGCTGTCGTCTCCAGAAGCTGCTGGATCGCTTTCTGGGAAGAGATCTGCTGTGTCTACTCAAATCTCTCCAACAGATTCTTCTTCCTGTAACGAACCGTTGTCTCCAGGCAGTTGCTGTTAACTCTTGTCCAAAGAAGTGACTTCCCTTCCTGCAGAGAGCCCCGTCAAGCCTGATGCAATTCAGAGTCTCCTCTTTCTCTGAGAGTCCTCTTCTTTTATTCTCCCAGAGAATGGGCGTGGGATAATGCAAGGGCTTCTGGGAAGAACCACCCCAGCCAATGAGCTTGCCCCCTCTATCAAGTCAACCTGAGTTCTCACTTTGTAACTATCCAGACAACCTCAGTTCTCACTTAGTAATCCTAACAGCTAAACACTAGGATTTTGGGGGTATGATTTTGATTCTTTCATGTTTTAATTTGGATTATTACTTTTGTTGATAATTATTAACTAAAATAATTTAAAACGATTGCTTTTATTTCATATTATTTTAATTCCTTTCCTCTCTCTCTCTCTCTCCTTTTTATCCTCTTTCCTCTTCTGTTTTTCATGCCTGGGTTGGCATTAAGTCTACCTTAAAGTTATTTTGGAGGATGAATCATTGGAATAACAGAAAATCAAAACTTGGCAAAGCCCATACCCAAAGGATATTGCTTAGTGATCTAATCATAAGCTTTCTAATACCTACTTTATGAATGGTTTAAATCATGCTCAAATATGTGTCATAAAATTATGAAACATATTCCTATGCTGTTCCAATATAACACACTAGGATACCTACTCATTGGAAGATAGAAGTTATGAAAGAAATACTATTTCCAAACTGATTTTCAGAAGTATAATTGAGCCTTAAGTTGAGTATGTGGACTCCTACGTATGGCCTTTCAAAAGAATTGTCCATGTATTTCTGGGTTATTGGCCAGAATGATTCAGTATGCTGTCTTCAATATATTTGCTTGATAAGTGTTCAAAGTGTAGAGGATAAAAATAGAAAGACTGATCACAATTTTTCTCTATTACCTCAAAATCCAAATTATTCAACCTGACAAAAAGGTAACCTTCAAAGATCACAAAGAACAAGCCCCTTCCTTGTAGCAAAAGAAATAGTGTTTTAGGGAGCCGTCATTCTATCCTGCTCACACTAAATAGAAATTGAAATGTTTTATTCCCGAACAGCTTATTTAAAGGGGTTATCTATATTTCTTAGAGGACAAAGCAGATGCACTTTTAACAGGAATGGGCAAAACCATAAATTTATAGTCAGATACAATGAGGTTGATTTGGGGCTTCTACTACTTGCTGCACTGTGACCTTTGGCTAGAAATTTAACTTCTTTAAGCCTTGCTCTCCTCATCTGTAAATTGGAAATAATACTTTTAATAAGGTATTTGTGAGGGAACCTTAAAATACCTAAAATATCAGATAAATTCTGAATTATTATTCTAATTCATTTTTGTTATGGAGAGTTGGCTATTATTATCACTATAATATTTATCTGACCATAGGGAATAGGCTGCAGCATATTTACAGATATCATGCAATCTTTCCTTGACTTTTGAGTCACTCTGGAAAATGTGATGTTCAAATATATGAAACCATAAAATATCATTGAAGAAAAAGAATTTTTTTCTTAGAAGGGTGAGATTTTTACAATGGAGAGCATTTTGAGAATTTTGAAAGCTCAGTACAATTTTCTTAATGGAATACAGCTTTATTTTATTCTGAGACAAGCTAATTAATGACCACCAGAATTCTATTTACTGATATAATGATTAGAAGACAGTTAGATAGCATAGTGGATAGAGTCTTTAATGTGGTATTAAGAAGAGCTGAGTTCAAATCTGTCCTCAATACAATAACTGTGTGATCCTGAACAAGTCACTTGACCTCAGAGATCAGTTTTGGTTTCCTCATCCGTAAAATAGGAAAATGATAGGACCTATCTCTCAGGATTATTGCGAGAATAAAATGGGATAATACTTGTGAAGATCTTTGCAAACTTTAAGACATTTTATAAATACTAATGTCACTAATAATCAGCATGCAACTACATAGTCTATTCAGTCATTTTTCATCTATTTAATTTTTTTCTGTATAAATTATTTAGATCTTTGTAAGATCATGAATCTCATTGAGGAGATTTTGAAGGCTCTGGGTCATAATGTAATCAGCATAATTTCTTCCAAAAAATGGGAGCATTTGAAAGGCTTCATCATCTTAGACCCCCTACAAAATAATCTTTATGCTACTAGTGATTGCTTTTAGTGAGCATGCTTCTCTTTGTCTTATGCTTCTGCTTGACATATAAACATCAATTATATGACCAAGTTAGCAGAGTAGTTTCTTTTAGCAGTTTTCAGTAATCTAAAACCTTCACAAAAAGTAATTATGTACCAGATAAAAAACAAATAAATCAAAATCCACAAAAAAATGTTATACAAGGTAAAAAAAAAAAAAAAACAAAAACAAAACAAAACAAAACAACAAAAAAAACCACTTCATGACATAATAAAATGAAACTTCCATATTTAGGACTCCTAACCAGTATCTCCACCCTCTGATTCACCATACATATGAAAAGCAGTGAGAATAAGGTTTGTGAATCAAGGTCTGTCTAATAGTGATGCCCCACTTGAACACTCCCTTCCACCCTATATCTCTGACTCCACCTGAAATCATTTGATACCATAAGAAGTGAGATTTTTACCTTATTTTCACAAAAGGCAGAGCTTTTACCACTTCCTAGTCATCTTCTCATCATGCTATCTATAATTCATCTATTATTCTCATCTCTTTTCCCCAATCCAAAATTTGGAATCTGCCTCTGGGTCACCTGGCCTTGCAAGGTAGGTGAGCTTTTGCCTTATCTTGTCTGGAAAAAGGTTTTCATATCCACTTCCTGAATATGTCCAGATCATGCCTTCCCGGTCACTTTTCAGCTCTCTTTTATCTATTAAAAACTAGACTCTTTAAAGACAAGGATCATCTTATATTTAAATCACCATGTAGTAAATGATTAATAAATTATTTCTATTTTATCTCTCACCAATCTAGCATCTATTAATATATCCATTTATCTAAAATTCGAAACCCAGCTGGCCATACATAGCATAAGCATATCAGTCATTTTTTCTCCCATATTTCTGGATTGTATTACTTATCCTAAAAATTAACCCTTGGGAACTATAACATTGATGAATAGAGTGACATCACCTAGAGAGATGTCTTCAATAGAATGTCTCAGGACTCGTTTTTGACTTGCTTGCATTTTTTAACTAATAAAATCTCTAGACTGAATCTATATCATAAGGAACTGAATAAGATCTGAGTATATATATATATATATATGTATATATATATATATATATATATATATATATATATATACATATATATATATATATATATAAAGAGAGAGAGAGAGAGAGAGAGAGAGAGAGAATTCTATCCTCTTACAAAATTATTGCAGAAAGAGCTCTTAGTCTTCCCAAAGAAAGTTATTGATGGCTTTATTATAATTGTGCCAGTCTGTGAAAAGAACATTAGACCCTATGTAGTTTTGAAAATTGGATTTATATTTTTATAGTAGTTTGTAAATATTTGCTAGTACATCAATAATCATTCTCTACACACAGAGATATTTCTCTAAATGAAATCCTTTTTGCCTGCAAGAAGCTTACATTCTGCTGAAAGAAGATAAAATGTAAATAGACATGAAAGGTAATTTGAAGAGGAAGAGAGCAAATTAAAATAGTATGTCTTTAGAAGGTGACTTCAGAGATGAGCCTTAAAGGAAATTGTATGTTCTCAGAGGTTGAGATAGAGGGGGAAGTCGTCTAAAGACAGAAAAAGGTATCCTATAAAAGTGAATAGTAATGGGGGATAGGATGCTGAGTTTGGAGAAGAGAAACTGACATGAAGAGTACATAAATGAAACCATTGCAAAATTAATTGTGGAGATGCAGGAAAATGTCCAACTCTGATTAGTTTTAAATGCCTAAAGTCTACCCTCATAAGGAACTCAGTTTACATCACACTTTTGACTACCATCCAAAATGAAAATGACAACACAATTTGGAAGCTAACTGGAGCCTCTCAATCCTTTTGAGGTTCTTTGATGACAATTTGAATTAGGCTGTCAGGTGTGATGAGGATTTTAACCATCACCTGTATGATGGGGGCACAGAATCTCATTATTACTGTTTTGATTAAAAGAGAGAGAATAATTCAAGTGTCTCCTTCAACTCCCTAATTACTAAGAGCAGCCTTCATTTGAGACTCAAATTAACCTGTCTTGCTAAAACACAATATTATTCTGTTTTTGTTATTGTTAATTATTTACTGGCTTATCAGAATTGCTGAATTATGAAACCAGGCTTTAATCATTATTATTTATAATAAAAAATGAATCAGCAGTTTCAGCTTCTTGCTCTGCCATCTATCTTGGTTCCCCTGCCCCTCCCACCGCAGATATTTGCTCTTATGTCATTATCTCACATTAATTTTGTCACAGCATGACTAGAAAGCCAGTTTGAGATAGATTGGCTCATGGGAAACCTAGTGAATTTCTAGTCTCTGAACAGCTCTCCTCAATTAGCTTGGTGAATACTAGGCGGAGTTTTCAAGATGTTTGTCTGTTGTTTGTACTCTATTAATATGAATAGCAAAGAGAGCAAAGAATTATTGGAATCCCAATGAAAGCATGGTATAAATGATGAGGGGTCCCTTCAATGATGCTAGAGACTTTATTCATTCCCCATCTCTCTCTCTCTCTCACACACACACACACGCACACGCAAATGCCTTCTACCCCCAGCAGAGACTATGATAGCTAAATCTGAAAACTTAATTATACAATTGATTTAAGAAAATACATGATAGACCCAACTCACTTGCCTAGTTGAATCCTATCTATCCTTCATGGCTCACTTTAAATTCCTTCTCCTTTACAAAGTTTTTTTTAAAGTCACTCACAAAATTTATTAATGTCTCTAACATCTCATAACAGTCTGTTATCTTATGAAATCCCTTGTATTGAATTGTTACTTGCTCTGTGGGTATATGTACAATCACTAAATAGATTGTAAGCTCCTTGAGGATGAGCCTTTTATCATATACCTCTCTGCTTTTCTTTTTGTTTTATTTAATAGGTATTTGGAAATCTATATTTAGATCTATGTATCTATCTATGGTTTGCTCTTTTAATCTATCATTAAGCCTATACCCTATCTTTATCTATGTATCTATCTATTTCATTGAATTTATATATCTGCATCAGAGCACCTGAGTTTGAATAAGTGCTCAGCCACTTAGTGCTTGTGTGATTTTAGCCCCTTCCACTGATTGTTCAGTTCTTCTTGAACACATTTATTTTAAGGAAAATGAGCAGGCTACTCATGTTCCCTTCTTCCTTCCAATCAACCTTTCATTTCCAATTTTTCTAATTTCCTTGTTCTCCTTTCCCCTCTGTAGGCACTTTCTCCTTTTTAGCTTCCTTTTAGATGTGGCCCATCGCATTAGAAAATAAGTTCCTCAAGAACAAGGATCATCTTTTTGACTGAATTCTCAATTCTTAGCATGGTGCTTGGAACATACTAAACATTTCATAAATGTTGATTGATTTCTTATTGACTGAGCAAAGTTAATTCAATTTTCTGGGCCTCAGTTTCCTCATCCATAAAAATAAAAGATTTAGACTAGATATCCCATTAGGTCACTTCTTGCTCCAGATCTATAATCCTCTGCTCTACACATGAACATTAGAGTATATAAGAATCAGTGGAAAGTAATGGCTAGTTGGATTTGAAGTTGAGAAAACTGATTTAAGGCTTTCTTCTGAAACCTCATGGCTGTGTAAATCGTGGTGCGTCCCTTGACTTCTCATTACCAGGTTACTCTCTAAGTCTAAGTTGAAAAGATGTCACTGTGCATTGGTAGAGTTCTTCACAAAGAGTTTGCTTCTGATGAAATCACAGTCTGAAGTGAAATTAAAACTGCCATTTTTTCCACTTACTAGTTTTCTGACTGCAAGTTACTTGATTTCAGTAAGCCCCAGTTTCTTCAATTACAAAATAAGAATTATACATCAGTTAAAGTTGTTGAGAAGAATAAAATAATAATGCATTTGAGTTTTATTGTGAACTTTAAACCTCATGGACAATTTGGAAAGATGATGATAAAATTAAGTGGGCTCCAAATTGGCTGATCTAAAGGAATGTTGATTAACAGATTGGCAGGATAATAATGAATGCTAGCATGAATAAAGAACTTTAAAACAAGTAATTTCAAGTTTTGTAAAATTTACCTATATAAATGTGAATTATCATTATGATGTTATCTATTAAATATCATCATATCTCTCTGAGTTGGGGTGCTGGAGGGAAATGAAGGGGTTCCACATTAACAAAATTACAGATCTCTCAAGTATTCATTAATTTTAAAGTGTTGATAATTATGTTTTCCTAAGTATTAATAAAGCATAATATAAGTGAAAATGCTTTGAACCTGAATGAATATTTAAAAAAAAAACAAATTACATGGTATGGCAGAAACTCATCTATTTGTATTTGTGAATCATGAAACACCATTGCTTCTAAAGAATCAAAAATGAAAGTAACCTAAAGAGTCATACTAAAATGCATGGTAGATATTACCAGATCTCAGTCTATTATTATCAAAAAAATTTAAGTAAGAAGTGCTACAAATGCATGAGCAGAAAAGAAAGTGGGACAGATAGTGCAGTAAAGGTGAAGCATGATATATGGACATGGAAATACAGGATTGAATTTGAAGTCAGGAAGATCTGTATTCAAATAATGTTTCTGATGCTTCTACCTGGGTTACCCACAGCAATCACTTAAACCTTTGAGTTGTAATTTTGTTACTTGTAAAATTGTGAACTATAATCCCTGTATTTTTTCTCATATGAAGATGAAATGAGATAATGTATATAAAGCACCTATTCACTTTAGATTACTCTATAAATTTTATATTAATTATAATTATAATATTTAATAATAATTTTATTATTATTACTCAACTGTCAAGTTCCTTGAGGAAAATACCTTTGATTAAATTCAGTCAATTTTCATTGAGTTCCTGCTAAGTATAAGACACCATCCATAGTGCTATGGTACAATATGGAACAAAACAGTTCCTATATTCCAGGAGCTTATAAATTCTACTGAAGTGATACAACATGTACACAAGTAAACACACAATATATACCAAGTACTATGCAGTAATTTCCAGTAAGAGATCACTAACCGCCAACAGCATAGGAAGTGGTCCTGAAAATGTATATTGAAAGAAGCTAGGCATCCTAATAAGTAAAAGGAAGAAGGTAAGTAGTTTCAAATTTGGAGTATCACTTGTAGGGAAAACTTTAAGAGATGGAATAGTGTGTGTGTGTATGTGTGTGTGTGTGTGTGTGTGTGTGTGTGTGTGTGTGTGTGTGTGTGTGTGTGTGTGTGTGTTGTAGTTAGTGTAGTTAGAGGATCAATGTATCTCAAGGAAAATTATATGAAATTAAAATTGGAAGTCAAATAAAGATTTTGAAGAACTTTAAATGCCAGGCTAGTGATTTTGATTTTTATTTGCGAGGCAAGCAGTCACTGAATATTTTTGAATTGGGAATATTGTATAATGTGGTCAGATCTACATTTTAAGGCTACTAATGAGGAAGCTGTATGGAGGATGAATTGGAAAGGAAAGTGATTGAAAATCTAGAACAATGTATGTATTGTCCATTCCATTCTCCTAAAATAATAAATAATAACACCTAGAATTCTAAAGTTTGCAAGATGATTTACAAATATTATCTTGTTTTATTGCAATAATAATTGGGAGATACATGCAATTTACAGATGAGGAAACTGAGAAAAAAAGCTCATTGGTGACTTTCCCAGGATTACATAATTAGTAAATATATTAGTATAAATTTGAACTCTGGTCTTCTTAACTCCAGCTCCACTTCTCTTTATATTATCCTTGCAAACAGTTTGGAAATATATGAATTGGATGATGAAACAATTAGGTGATCTCCAAGGTGATTGTTTCATCCAACCCCCAAAAATATTGATATGATGATGAGGATAACTAAAGCTAGTATTTTTGAATGTTTTAAAAGTGTTTTATCTATGTTATCTTATTTTATCCTCACAAGAGTTCTATGAGATAGGTCCTATTGTTATCCCATTTTCTCAGTGGCGAAATTGAGACTGAGATAGGTTAAGTGACTTATCCAGGGTTTTATGGTTATGAAATATCTGAGGCAGAATTTGAATGTAGACGATAAGAAATCTCTAGAATGTCAAGAAGATATATCTCTGGCTTGTCTGTGTTCAAATTTTTTAATCAGTTATTTTTTGAGGACTAATATAACAAATATAACAAATTTACATTTCACATGAAAATAGTAAAGATAACTAATTTAGCTTAAATTTAGCAGTTAGCAGGATCTAACAAAAAATTAGTAAGAGGAAATATTGGCTTTTTTTTTTTTTTACTATATTCAACCTTACATCAACAATATTGGGAAGATGTGAGTAGACAATAATTTATACATAAAAGACCTGGAAGTTTTGATGTTTTGGGATCATCAGACAACTCCCACACTTAATATGACCTTAGTGAGTATTTATAGAAGTTCAGTGTCCAGAACTGAAGAAATGATGGCTTCATTAAGCTCTGTCATGATAAAGCCATGTCTGGAGTATTGTGTCAATTTCTAGTTGCCAGATATTTGAGAGGATATTTTTATACTGGGACCTGTCTAGAAATGATTTCTAGGTATATGAGAGGACTCAAAACCATGCCATAGGTAGATTGATTAAATTATTCAGAGATGTTTTTAGACTTAGAAAGAGAACATCTGTAGTCAGTGGTAAAATGCAGATAAAAAAATAAGTTTATTTAAGTATATTCATTTTGTCCCCAAAAAGCAGAACTATGCCAACAAGTTGTAATTACACAGAATTTTTATGTTGAAATAAGATCATTATCCTTATAATGAAACTGTTGAAAATGGAATGGATTATTTTAAAGATGAAGGCTCATTGTATGACTGAGAATAGTGAAGTTCATAGTAGATGATCATGTAATTTTACTAGTACTGTAACAATGTCCCCAAGTCTGCTCATTTCATTTTGCATCAATTAATATAAGTACATATTTTTCCTGAGAAAGTGCCCAACACTTCTTTTTTTTTTTTAATATGTATAGTTCTTCTCCACATATTTCCACAATTATCATGCTGCAAAATGGAGAAAGTAAACAAAATGCAAGCAAACAACAAAAAGAGCGAAAATATTATGCTGTGATCCACACTCAGTTCTCACACACCTCTCTCTGGGTGCAGATGGCTCTCTTCGACACAAGATCATTGCAATTGGCCTGAATCATCTCTTTATTGAAAAGAGCCATGTTCATCAGAATTGATTATTGTATAAACTTGCTGTTGCTCTTGGTTCTGCTCACTTCTCTTAGCATCAATTCATGTAATTTTCTCTAGGCCTCTCTGAAATAATCCAGCTGATCATTTATTATAGAACAATTTCATAGCATTCATATATCATAAATTATTTAGTCATCCAACTGAAGGGCATCCACTCAGTTTCCAGTTCCTTGCCACAGCAAAAAGGGCTTGCCATAAGCATTTTTGCACATGTGGGTCCCTTCCTCTTTCTCTTCTTTATGATCTCTTTGGGATACAAGCCCAATAGAAATACTGCTGGATCAAAGAGTATTGCACAGTTTTCCATTGCTCTCCAGAAAGGTTGAATCAATTCACAACTCCACCAACAATGTATCAGTGTCCCAGTTTTCCCACATTCTCTCCAATATTTGTCATTATCTTTCCCTATCATCTTAGCAGATCTGAGAGGTGTGTAGTAGTACCTCAGAATTGTCTCAATTTGCAATTCTCTGATCAATAGTGATTTAGAGCATCTTTTCATATGATTAGAAATGGTTTCAATTTCTTCATCTGAAACTTTTCTGTTCATATCCTTTGAACATTTATCAATTGGAGAATGGCTTGAATTCTCATAAATTTGAATCAATTCTTTATATATTTTAGAAATGAGGACTTCTTCAGAAATGTAAATTCCCTCCCCTCTCCCCCCAGTTTATTGCATCCTTTCTAATCTTGTCTGCTTTGGTTTTGTTTGTACAAAAACTTTTAATAAAAATTATCTATTTTTGTATGCAGTAATGTACTTTAGTCCTTCTTTGGCCACAAATTCCTTCCTTTTCCACAGATCTGAGAGATAAACTATCCTTTGTTATTTTAATCTGCTTATAATTTCATTCTTTCTGTCTAAATCATGAACTCATTTTGACCTAATCTTGGTATATGGTGTTAGATGTGAGTCAATGACTAGTTTCTATAATACTAATTTTCAATTTTCCCAGAAGGTTTTTGTCAAATGATGAGTTCTTATCCCCAAAGCTGGGGTCTTTGGGTTTGTCAAACACTAGAGTGTGATAGTTATTGATCATTTTGTCCTGTGAAACTAACCTATTCCACTGATTGACTACTCTATTTCTTAACCAGTACCAATTTTTCATTAATTCCCTTGAAATTCTTGGTCTTTTGTTCTTCCAACTGAACTTTGGTATTGCTTTTTCTAACTCTGTAAAATAATTTCTTGGGAATTTTATTGGTCTGGCACTGAATAAGTAGATTAATTTAGGCAGTATTATTATTTTTATTATATTAGCTTGGCCTACACAGGAGCACTTGATATTTTTCCAATTACTTAGATCTGACTTTATTTGTGTAGGAATTACTCTGTAATTATATTCATATAGTTCCTGACTTTGCCTTGGTAGGCAGACCCCCAAATATTCTGTATTATCTAGAATTATTTTAAATTAAATTTCTCTTTGAATCTCTTGCTGCTAGAGTTGGTAATATATAAAAATGTTGATGATTTATGTGAATTTATTTTGTATATTGCAACTTTGCTGATCTTGTGGATTATTTCTAACAGCTTTGTAGTAGATTCTCTGGGTTCATCTGCAAAGAGTGATAATTTGGTTCCTCATTACCTCCTATAATTCCTTTAATCTCTTTTTCTTATCTTAATGCCAAATCTAGCATTTCTAATACAATATTGAATAGTAATGGTGATAGTGGGCAACCTTGTTTCACTCCTGATCTTATTAGGAATGGTTCTAGTTTTTCCTCTTTCCCTGGGAAGGTTTTAAGTAGCTACTGATCATTTTAAGGAAAAATCCATTTATTCCTATACTTGCTAATGTTTTTAATAGGAATGGATATTGGATTTTATTAAGTGCTTTTTCTGCATCTATTGAGATAATCATATGACTTTTGTTAATGTGGTTATTGATATAGTTGAATATGCTGATAGTTTTCCTAATATTGAACCAGTTCTTCATTCCTGATATAAATTCTACTTGGTCATAGTATATTATCCTGGGGATGACTTCCTGTAATTTTATTGTTAATATTTTATTTAAGATTTTTTCAATCAATATGCATTAGGGAAATTGGTCTATAATTTTCTTTTTCTGTTTTCATTCTACCTGGTTTAGCTATCAGCACTATATCTGTGTCATAAAAGGAATTTGGTAGGTCTCCTTCTTTCCCTATTTTCCCAAATATTTTGCATACTATTGAAATTAATTGTCCTTTAAATATTTGGTAGAATTCACATGTAAATCCATCTGACCCTGGAGATTTTTTCTTAGAGAGCTGATTAATATTTCAATTTCTTTTTCTAAAATGAGACTATTAAGTAATTTATTTCCTCTTCTGTTAAGAAATTTGGATGCTATAACACTTGGTGCATATATGTTTAGTATTGATTTTACTTCATTATTTATGGTACTCTTAATTAGATGTACTTTCCTTCCTTATCTCTTTTAATTAGATTTAGTTTTGTTTTTGCTTGATCTATGAAGCATTGCTACCCCTACTTTTTTTTTTCTCTAACTTCATCTGAAGCATAATAGATCCTGCTCCAACCTTTTATCTTTATTCTCAATGTATCACTTTGTCTTAAATGTATTTCTTGTAAACAACATATTGTAGGATTCTGGCTTTTAAATGATGTATGCTATCCATTTGTTCTATGGGAGAGTTCTTTCCATTTCCATTCCCAGTTAAAATTACTCATTCTGTATTTCCTGCCATCTTGTTTTCTTCAAGTTATACTTTTCTCTTTTCTTTCCCCCTTTCCCCAATATTTTACTTCTTACTTCCATTGCCCTCCAATAGTCCTCTGCTTTTACAGTGCTTTCCCCTTTTTTATAGCCTTCCCTTATACTTCTGTTCTCTCTTCTGTTAGCCTCCCTCTTACCTTTCCCTTTTCCCCTCCTGTTCCCCATAGGGTGAGACAAGTTTCTTTATGAAGCTAAATATATCCGGTATTTTCTCTTTTAGCCAAATCTGATGAGAGTAAGACAAAATTCTCATCCCCTTTGTTTCTTTCCCTCAATTGTAATGTCTTTTTTGCTCCTTCATGAGATATATTTTACCCCATTTAAACTCCATTTTCCTCTTCTTTCAGTAGAATCCCTTTTCCCCCACTAGGTTCTCTTTTATATCTTCACAATAAAATCAAATTATCTGCACCCTCTAAGTATACCTGTAACAGAGATATGGATCTCAAGAGTTAAACATATCATCTTTTCATATAGGTATGAAAGCTTTTTAACTTTTCAAAGAAAATAATTTTATTTCATTTCTTTTTACCTTTTTATGCTTCTCTTGAGTTCTGTATTTGAAGGTTAAATTTTTCTGTTTAGCTCTGTTTTTTTCCATCAGAAATAAATAAGATTCATTTGTTTCATTGAATGTCCATCTTTTCCCCTGAAAGATAATATTTAAATTTGCTATATAGTTGATTCTTGGCTGCAATCCAAGTTTCTTTGTCTTTTAAAAATCAGATTCCAGGTTCTTCGATCCTTTAAAATAGAAACTGCTAGGTCCTGGGTAATCCTGATTGTAGCTCCTTGATATTTGAATTGTTTCTTTCTGACTGCTTGCAGTATTTTCTCCTTTACCTGATAATTTAGCTTTGATGTTCTTTGGAGTTTTCATTTTTGGGTCTATCTGGAGGTGACTGGTGAATTCTTTCAATGACTATTTTACTGTCTGGTTCTAGGACATCAGGGAAATTTTCCTTGATGATTTCCTGATAAATTATTTCTGGGATCTTTTTTCCATCATGATTTTCAGGCAGTCCAATAATTCTTTTTTACATTTTCTTTTTTTTTTTTTTTTCATTTTTTTTTGGGGGGGAGGGTTGTTTGACTGACTTTTGAAGTCTCATTGAGTCATTAATTTTAACTTGTTCAATTCTAATTTTTAGTTAATTATTTTCCTTAATAAAATTTTTTATCTCCTTTTGCATTTGGCCAATTGAACTTTTAAATGAGGTGTTTTGTTCATTGGAAATTTTTCCATTTCACAAATTCTGTTTTTCAATAAATTGGTTTCTTTTTCAAATCTGTTTTTAAATAGTTTCATGCTTTTCCCGTTTCATCATATCTATTTTGTAAGGATTTATATGATTCTCTATTTCACTAAATCTATTTTTAAGGAGTTTTCTTCAGATAATTTTTATGTTTCCTTTCCAAACTCTCTTGCAAAGTTTTCATTTTCTTTCCTCATTTTCTTCTAATTCTCTTTTAAGATTCTTTTTGAATTCTTTCAAGAGAGCCTTGTGAAATCCAACTCATATCACCCATTGGGAATTCATCTGGAAATTATTTGCCTTTATTATCCTCAAAGTTTGAAGTCTGTTATTTGTCTTCATAAAAGCTATCTAAGATCAGTTCTTTTTGCTTTTTTGCTCATTCTTTTAAATATCAAGGTCTGCTCTTAGGGGAAATCGGAGATTGTACCAAGCTTCTTCTACAGGTAATAATGACTTTATGCTGCCCTGGGTTGATGCTGCTTATTTCCTTCCAGTGGGCATGGACAGTCCTGTGTTATTCTGGGGTTCAGAGGCTCACTATTTGTCTTTTGTATTTGTGTTTGATGTCTTGCAACTAATTTGCTGATCCACTGGCTTCCAAACAGGACAGAGTAGCCAATGCTTATATATTCTGACTTCTTAGTCTTACTATAGATTTTCCAGTATGCAAATGCCACACTACCCTAGGTCCCTGTGTTGCACCACTCCCTCTCTGTCCCTGTACAATTGAAACAGACTTTTTCTGAAGTTATTCCAAAATATCTTCTACTGGAAAATTGTTACACTCTAAATATTCATGGGTTGTGTCACTATAAAACCAGTTCAGAAACTTGCTTTGGTATTGACCTAAGGGATACAGGAAGACCTCAGATAAGACCTGTCTACTCTCTGCCATCTTGACTCTGCTGACAGACCAATACTTTTTTTTAAATAGCTTTTTATTTACAATATATATGCATGGGTGATTTTTTAGCATTGACCCTTGCAAAACCTTCCATTCCAATTTTTTCCCTCCTTTCCCCCACTCCCTCCCCCAGATGGCAGGTAGACCAATACATGTTAAATATGTTAAAGTATATGTTAAATACAATATATGTATATATATATATATCTATACAGTTCTTTTGCTGCACAAGAGGAATAGAACTTTGAAATAAGGTAAAATTAACCTGAGAAGGAAATAAAAAATGCAAGCAGCTAAAAACAGAGGGATTGAAAATGCTATGTAGTGCAGACCAATATTTTTAAAAGCACAATAATATTCTATCAGAATTATATATAATTTGTTCAGCTATTTTCCAATTGATGCCATTCTTTCAATTTCCAATTCTTTGCCCACCCTAGAAAACCTGCTATAAATATTTTTGTACACATCTATGTTTTTTCTTTTTTTCTTTTTTTTTTTTATCTGCTTGGAATACCTATTAGTGGTATTTCTTGGTCAAAGTGTATAGTTCTTTGTGGATTGTTCCAAACTGGTCTTCAGAATTTTTGAATCATTACACAATTTCACTAAAGTGACATTAGTGTTTTAATTTTCCCACATCCCCTCTAACACTTGTCACTTGCCTTTGCTATCATATTAGTCAACCTGATAAATCTGATGTAGTAGTTCAGAATAATTTAAATTTACATTTTTTCATTAATATTAATTTTCAACATGTTTATATGATTATAGATAGCTGATGATCTTAAATGATATTTTAAAATTGCCTATTCATATTATTTGACTATATATCAAGCAATGAATGGATCTTATTTTTATAAAGATTTTTTATAAAGTTTTACATATGTTTGAGAAATTAAATCTTCATCAAATAAATTCACTGAAATTTTTTCACATTAATTATTACCAACTATGTATTTCTCTCTATCCTATTTTCCCCTTTTATCCTATCCTCTCTTTCTTTTTAGCTTATCTATTCTTAAAAGTGTTCTGACTTTTATGTCCTCCACACTTCTTCCTTTTCAGTGAACTCACCATTTCACCACACCTCCACTTCTCTTTTCACTTCCTAATCTTCTGGATGACAGGATAGATTTCAACTGAATATGTGTATTATTGCCTCTTTCAGTCAATTCTGATGAAAATTAGCCCCTCCTAGTTTTTACCATTTCCCTCTCCAATGTAAAAATTTTTTCAGACTTCTTTTATGTTAGATAATTTATCTTGTTCTGTCTTTCCCTTTCCCTTTCTCTCAGTGCATTCTTCTATTTTTAATTTTACCTTTTCAAAATAATCATATTATTGCATTCCACTCACACCTCTGTTTTCTATGTAACAGCCTTAATAATGAGAAAAGTTTTCAGGAGGTAAAAAATAACATTTTTCCATAGAGGAAGATAAACATTTTAACCTTATCAAATCACTTATAATTTCTTCTTCCTGTTTATATTTTTATGTTTCTTTTTCATGTTGTATTTAAAAGCCAAAACTTTTATTCAGCCCTGGTCTTTTTATCAGGAACCTTTTAAAGTCTTCTATTTCACTGAATATCCATTTTCCCTCTGAAAGATTATACTCAGTTTTTCTGTGTAGGTGATTCTGGATTGTCATCCCAGTTCCTTTGCCCTACAAAATATCATACCTCAAGCTCTCTGGCTAAATTTTTTATTATCCTGACTCCGTGATAGTTAACTTATTTCTTTTTGGCTGCTTGCAATAAATTCCCCTTTATCTTGAAGGTGTGAAATTTGGCTATAATATTCCTGGGAGATTTCATTTGATCTCTTTCAGGAGGTGATTAGTGAATTTTTGCAATTTATATTTTACCTTTTAGTTTTAGAATATTAGGGCAGTTTTCTTGAGATAATTTCTTGAGGGATGACTTCTGGGCTCTTTTTTTAAAAATCCAATTCAGTTGTTTCTCCAAGGAGATATTTCACGGTCTTCTATTTTTTTCCTACTTTTGATTTTGTTTGATTGTTTCTTAATGTCTAATGAAATAGCTTCTACTTTTCAAATGTAACTTTTAAGGAATGATTTCTTCAGTTAGCTTTTATATTTCCTTTTTTATTTAACCAACTTTATTTTTTAAGAAATTCTTTGCTTCAGTGGATTTTTATATACATTTTTCTCATTTTGCCAGTTTTGATTTTCAAGGAATTCTTCTCTTCATTGTATTTTTGATCTTTTAAATCATTTATTGCTTTCTGTTTTTTCAAAATATTATTTTCTTAATTTTTGTGCTTTTTTTTTTTATGCCAAACTGTTGACTTTAGTTTTCATGATTTTCTTCTTACTTCTATTATGAGACTAATACCTAATATTACTCTATCTATTTTACTTGATTTCAAAAATTATTTCAAGTTATTCTATGGCCAGAGATCAATTCATATTTTTCTTTGAGACTTTAAATGCATGAATTTTGACTTTGTTTTCTTCTTATGAGTGTGTTTTTTGATCTTCCTTATTCACCATAGTAACTTTCTTTTATCTGAATTTTTTCCTGTTTTTTACTCATTTTCCAGATTATTTCTTGACTTTTAACTCTATACTAAAGTAAGGCTTTAGTAGTACACTGGGTACAGGTTAGCAGATGCATTGTCCCAAGCTTCAGGGATTTTGTGCAGTTGTTTTCATATGTAATTCTGGGGACATGTAAGTTTTTGGCTCTTCCATATTGGTATAATCTAAGAAGAAGTGTGTTTACTATTCTCCTGAACTGTGTCCTGGTTTGTAAGCTACTTACTACAAGCACTTTTTTTCACCCTGAAACCATGATTAGGATCCTTGTTTCCCCTAGGATCACAAACTGTGCTGTGCTAGTGTTCCTCACACTGGAACTAAGACTCAGGACTGCAATCCATATACAAAAAGCATCAACACAGTCCTGCCTCTAGTACCAACAAAGGAACTCCTATAAATCTCTTTCTGATACATTGCTCAATGCCCTTATGTTCATGGTCTGTGGGCTGAGATATTTGGAAACCTCCACTACTTCTGAGTCACAGCATATGTTGCTTCTGGTTTGCTATGACTTTGTCTGCACAGCCTACTCTACTCCTCTGTTGCCTTGCTGCACAAGACCTTTCCCACTGACTTTCTGAGTTGGACTGGAAATTTGTTTCACTCATTTTTTTTGTGGGTTCTATTACTCTAAAATTTGTTTTATTGATATACTGATATATATATATATATATATATATATATATATATATATATATATATATATATATATTTGTTTTATATACCTGCATTTCCAAAGTTACATAAAAATTCTCAGACAAAATGGGGTCATAAGTAGAAAACATTTAAGCAACTCTGGTTTAGAATTATTATCTAAAGATACTTGGAGAATTTTAGGGGACAGGTCAGGCAAATACCTGCCTTTGATCAGCCATTTTGGCTCCACCTCCTTCTCTGTGTTATTATTAAGGAAATGCTTTGTTTGTATTTTATTTTATTTTATTTGTAACAAATACTAACTAGCATTTATATAGTGCTTTAAGGTTTACAAACACTTTCCAAATATTTTCTTATTTTATTCTCATAACAACTCCTGGAGGTAGGTGTTAAATTGTTTTTAAGTTTCTCAATTTCTTTCTAATCACAAGTTTAAAGCACCAGATTGGTCTGAGTCATGCCTAATTCACAGCATCATTCTAGTAGGTTCATGTAAATTAGCAAAACATTTGAATAAAGCAGAAACCTTACTGAAAAAAGTGGATTTTAAACTTGGTTATACAGAAGAAAAATGTCAGAAATAAGAATAGAAAAAGAAAAACATAAAAGTTTTCTAGATGGAAGAAATCGAATGATTATAGTAGGAAGGAGGAATAAGTAAAATGTTTAAGAAGCTATATTATCTGGGTATGTATCCTGCTGAAGGATGAGATGGACTAAATACGTTCTGAGGTCCCTTCTTAGTCTTGAGACTCTGTGATAGCACAGTTTTTAAAACTTGGTCCATGTGGTATCATTAAGTCAATTTTCCTGTACAACTAATGGAGAACGATCAGTAATAGAGAGTTAACTTTTAATTCAAGAAGACTTGAGTTCCAGTCCCTGCCTTTGACACATTTTGACTTTATGACCCTTGAGTAAATCATTTAACTCTGTAATGCTCAAGGCAATTCTCTAAGATTCTAAGTTTCAGAGAATGTAGCAATCTGCATTAGGTAGAGCTCCCACTGGGAGCTAATGAAATTATAGATTGGATTAAAAGAATAACAATAAATCCTATTTTTAGCATAAGCTATTTCTGCCAATCTATGCAAGCTGTTTAATTATTCTGAGTTTCAATTTCCTTTGTCATTCTTAACTTTCATATAATCCCATTCTCTACTATGATAGGTACTTAACATTTATGCCTGTGTATCTATTCATCCATCCATTTAGTTATAATTCCATCTTCTATTATCTCTACCTTTCTATAATTTATCATTTTTATTATCTATCATATCTATCTATGCACCTTTCTATGTATTAATGTATCTATTTATTACCTATCATCTATCTACCTGTGTATCTATTATCTATCTTGCATCTATCTATCTATCTATCTATCTATCTATCTATCTATCTATCTATCTATCTATCTATCTATCTTTCTATTAAACTTTCTACCCATCTATCTATATATCCAACTGTCTGTCATAAGAAGGCAGGATTTTGAACTATAGTACCTAGATGTATTTACGTGGTCTGGGGAAGTCACTTCATCTCTATTATTCCCAGTTGTCTTAGAAATAAAATTAAGGTTCTATACTTAACCTTTTACATCCCTTTTAACTTAAACCTGATCTTCTGACCTACTTAGATATAGTCATTGTAAGAATCAATATGGAATAATGAATAGACAACTTTGAATCAGGAAAACTTGAGTTTGGGAATGAAGTTGGACACAATCTGACAATGTGTAAATGAGGCTAAGACATAATTTTTCAGTGTTTTTGATGATTCTCTAAGGCTTTAAGTTGAAAAGAAGGTGCTGATCTACATTAGTAGAAGGAATTTACCTATCAAAGATTTTTTTTAGTAATGCAATCACAGGTATAGTTCCAGTCCTGGAGAGAAATCTCAGGTCACACAGACTTCATTCATGTTAACAATTTTAACTAAAATAATTTAAGTAAAATACTACATTTCATTTTTTAATATTCATAAATATCTTGGTTATCTTCTTTAATACACTTCCACATTCCTCAACGAGACTTGCTTTCATGCATTTTGTGCTAAAATTTATTTTTTTATTCCTTCCAGCTTGGGTCTATTTTGTAAAAGTAGATTTTACAAACAACAGCAACATTGTAATCTACATATGTATTGTGTTTGCTTCAAGTTTTCTAACCTTATTACCAAACTGGCTTTAGGCTAAACACTTCAGAGCCAAGCTGCCTCTTACATATCTCATGACTTGCAGTTGACTTTGTATCATCAGTAAGCAGAAAAGTGGAATCTATTTTTTTTTAAAGGAATTATAAGGCTATGGGCAAAACTTCATCCTTGAAAGTGATAATGTACAAGGATAAGGCTGCATTGATGAGCTGTGTGTAACATTGTAAACAGCTGCATGAATATTTAATTTGCAAAATGGATAAATGACTGGCTTCTTCTATGCTAATAAGATTTCCCCCCTGAAGAAGGTCAGAAATACGAGTCCTGATTCTGTCCTCCTCTCCTGCTCACTGGCTCTTGGGGACCACTGAATGGAAGCCACTTGGTACAGCTGAGCTGTAGCAATGAATGAATGTCAGGAAGGTAGAATTGCATACAGTCTGACAAAAGGGTTTCTATGAATGGATTCAATAGGTCAGAAGATAAAGGTTCATTGGTTACCATGAAACATGGGGAGTACCTTGATTTTGCAAGACCAAAGAATCACATGCACATAAATAAGTTATTTGTATCTACTTTATTCCCTTTTGTCTTTTTCTGTGTTATGAAATTTTAAAGTCTGACTAAGTTGACTGATTGACCCAAACAGCTCCCTTGTTAAAAGAAAAAAAAAAAGGTTTATTCATTCTTTCCACTTAGTTCTGTGTCACATTTATAAATCTAGCATGAGTACAAATTTCAGAGGAAAATCAAGAGCTCCCTTCCTGCTGTAACATCTATTTCTTCTGTTTCTCTGTCTTTTTTGTCTCCTTCACCTATTCCTCCCATTGGCTCCCTAACAATTGATTTTATTTATCCCCTTGTGCATTACCAGAAGTGAAAAGGTTTGACAAACTAGGGAGACTTTCTGTCACATATGGCTGCTTTGGTGCCCTTCAGCAAAGAATCACCAAATACCATTATTCATCTTGTCTTCCTCTGTTCATTAGTAGTTTCACCCCTCCTACTATCTTGTGGCAACTTTAAGTTTATAAATGATTCCTTGGAGCAAAAAAAAAAAAAAAATACTGCTTCCTCCTCAAAGAATCTGGTTTCTCCCACTATGGCAGGGGTTTTTAATCTTTTTGATATTAACAACTTCTTTATGGTGGAGCTTATCCCCCTTCTAAGGGTAATGTATCTAAATACATAAAATAAAATACTAGAATTACAAAATTAATGAATATTACAAAAAGTTTGCAGACCCCATATTAAGAATTCCGATCATCAAGTAAAGTGCAATCCTTAAGAACAAGAGCCACCATGTATTTTTTATGTTCTCTCTGCATCTTCCTCATAGCCCACCTTTTAACACAGCGCTTCCAGATTTATCCTCCACCAAAGTCTTCCTTTTTGCACACCATAGGTTACATCAACAGGTATTAATCTAAGGTAAGTCCTAATAAGCCAAACAAGTTTTGAGTATGGGATTGGTAATGGATTCAAGAAAAAGAGAGAGAGTACTAATTACTAATTATTGGGAGGAATGGGATTATGTAGGAGGTGGTACTGAATCTATGCCTAGAAACAAACTAGGGATTTTAGGAGGCAAAGGTTATGAAGTAGGTAATTAAGTGTGTGTGTGTGTGTGTGTGTGTGTGTGTGTGTGTGTGTGTGTGTGCAGATGTGTGTGGGTATGGTGCTATTCAGAGGGACCAGAGTATATGAAGGGGAATTATTTGAAATAAAACTGGGAAGAAATAAGGACTAGGAAGACCTAATGAGGTCAAGACTTGTTAGCTTTCATTATCAGCATAACAATCTATTAATCAACTCTGCTTTGGGTTTGTTTGGGAAACCAATTTAAAGACCAACTAACTGTATCAACATCTAATTCACATTATTCTAACTTGTTCACAATTAAGTGAGACAACTACGTGGTGTTGTGGACAGAGTGCTGGGTCCTGGTGTCAGAAGAACCTGAGTTCAAATCTGTATTAAGACATTTACTAGATGTAACCTTAGAAAAGTCACTTACACTCTATCAGTCTCAGTTTCTTTAGTCAAAAAACATCCTAAATTGGAAAAGTTCCTCATTCAGTAGGTTGGAGATAAAAAAATTTTCCAGGTATATCAACTCTTAAAAATCACCTCCCTAGGCTATATCAGTAAAAGTAATATCCAACTGAGCAATTTCACACAGCCTTGATATACTAGAATACTTCAGCAATATTTTGGTGAATTCCTTGAACACAGAATAACTTTATTTTAGTAAGTAATTTTAGAAAGTCTTTCATAATGATACCATAATAGCCTGCAGTAATTTAGCACTTTAAGATTTGCAAAGCTTATGACAGAAATCCTTTCTGACTTTGACAAAGATATGCTTTATATTTATTATATTCATTTGATCCTTGCAATATTCTTGTGAGAAATTTGCATTTATTATCCCCATTTTACAGTTAAAGAAACTAAAACTGAGTAGTTAACTGGCTTACTAAGGATCATACAGATAGCAAATGTCTAAGGTAGGATTTGAACTTAGATCTTCCTGATTCTAAGTATAAACTCTTACCACTGTGCCACTTAAGTACTTTCATTGATGTTGAAATGTGGGCTGGACAATAGCACATTTGGCTGGTTTTGAAACATTTTGACTAAAATCCAAAGTGTAAAGAGTTACAAATCAATAGCAACTTGGAGGTAGGTTTGTTATGGTCCTATTCCCTTTATATAAATGATTAGAAAAACACATAGGTTTGTTGTTGTTGACATTTTTTCAGTCTTGTCTGATTCTTCATGATCTTATTTGGGATTTTTTGGAAAAGATTTTTTTGGGGGGGAAATTCTGGGAAGGTGTTAGAGTTGGTAAGAAAATTTCAGATTCTCCAGATTTCCTCCAGAAACAAAACAAATTTGTACCTTAGGGCAAACATAGACTGGTGAAAAACAACAAAGACGAGCCCCGAAGTGTTGTGACACGAGAGCCACTTGCCAGTGGCTGCTGGAGGTCTAACTCAGAACTGTAGAATGGATCTCTTCATGTGAGAGGAGGATGATGATACAAGGAGACTGAGAGGCAGTTGCTGTTCTCTGACCTCTCCACTGAGAGGCAGTTGCATTGTCTGACCTCTCTCCTCTTTTCTCTGCCTCCAATTTTGTTCATTCCTAACCCACAAGGAACATCTGTGTTAGTAAAGGCTGCTTTGCAACTCCTTCATCCACAGCTATGGAGGCTCCTGGAGAATTGATTTATTCCTTCATTTAAGCATGGTCCTTAACACCAAAGAAGGGTGCTTCTTGGACAACTGGAGAAACCCCCCCAAAAAAGATCCCAGCATCTTAAGTAACCAGTGGGAAGTGCAAATACCTTCAGGCTAGCTCCCTAGAATCAGCAAGTGGGGACATAGCTGGATTTAGCTGGAGCCTCAGCCCAAATCACAGGAACTCTCAACTCCTGAAGAACAAAGGGAGTCATAGGTCTGAGTTGGGGGAGACTAAGGGAATCTTTACTGATTAGGAACACAAGACCCAGCTGTGCTGCAGAGATGCTGACCTGGGCAAGAAGAAACTAGTATACCTGGTGAATGCAGAAGCAGTGGGGCAGAGATACAGCTGGGTGTAAGCACTTTGAAGCAAGGTGAAGTTTTTTGATTTGGGATCTCAGAGGAGAGAGCTCAGGTAAAGGTAGAGTACCAACTCCTTCCCCCTCATTTAGATGTGTTTACACTAATAGTTCTCATAAAAAAATGAACAGGCCAAGAAGAAAGAACCCAACCATAGAAACTAACTGTAGGAATACAGAAGACTGAGGTTCATCTTCAGAAGAGAAGAGTGAAATGAAAAAAAAAAAAGGCTATTCTATTCCAAAGAGTAAAGTTAAATGGCTGCCTTCTCAGAAAGAATTTATAGAAGAACTCAAAAAAGACTTTAAAAATCAAATGAGAGAGATTGAGGAAAAACGAAACAAAACACTCCCAAGCCCACAAACAAATAAAAAAAATCTAAGAAAAGCAAGAAGATTGAGTGGGGGAGAAAGTTCACCAATTAGAAAAGGAGGTGCAATCTTAAAGAAGAAAACAATTCGTTGAAACTTAGAATTGGGCAAGGGGAAGCCAGAGAAGCTATGAGATAAAAAAATAGCAAAACAGAATATAAAGAATGAAAAAATATAACAGAATGTGATTATGAGAGCAACAACAAATCTGGAGAACAGATCGAGGAGAGAAAATATAACATTAATTGGACTGTTTGAAAGCTGTGATCAAAATAAGAACCTTCACATAATAATACAAGAAATAGTCAAAGAAAATTGTCTTGGAGTGATAGAACATTTGGAAACAGTAGACATAGAAAAAAATCCACTAGTCACTATCAGGGATCCTATGAGGAAAACAAAAGAATATCATTGTCAAATTTTGAAACCCCCAAATAAAAGAGAAAATTTTGCAAGAAACAATAGCAATAACAACAATTCAAATAAGCTGCCACTACAATAAGAATTGTGCAGGATTTGTCTACAGCTGCAATAACATTTGTGGTCTTTGGAATAACATATGTTGTCAATCAAAAGAATGAGGCCTGCAAGGAAAAATATTGTATCAAGGAAAACTAATTATAATATAAATACTCCATGAAATTGAAGATTTTCAAGACTTTGTCTCAACCGAACCTGAACTTAAAAGAAATTTAACATTTAAGAACCTACATCAAAGATTAATTTCAAGGGACTCAACATTTTAAAATATTTTTTACATGTAAATGTATACCACAAATTTTGAATGGATCCAGCCATTCTGAAGAGCAATTTGGAATTATGTTCAAAAAGTTATCAAACTGTCCATACCCTTTGATCCAGCAGCTTTTCTACCAGGCTTATATTCCAAAGAGCTTTTAAAGGAGGGAAAGGGACCCACATATGCAAAAATTTTGTAGCAGGCCCTTTTGTAGTGGCAAGAAACTGGAAACTGAGTGGATGCCTATCAGTTGGAGAATGGCTAAATAAGTTATAGTATATGAATGTTATGGAATGTTATTGTTCTATAAGAAATGATCAGGAGGAAGATTTCAGAAAGGCCTAGAGAGATTTACATGAACTGATGCTAAGTGAAATGAGCAGAACTAGGAGCTCATTATGCATAGCAACCATAAAATTATCTGATTATCAATTCTGATGGATGCTCCTTTTTCTAACAATAAGATGATTGAGGCCTGTTCCAAATCTTGTGATGAAAAGAGCCATTTACATCCAGAGAGAGGACTGAGGGAACTGAGTATAGATAACAATATAGAATTTTTACTCTTTTTGTTGTTTGCTTGCATTTTGTTTTTTTTTTCCTCATTTTTTCCCCTTTTGATCTGATTTTTTTCTTGTGCAGGAAAATAATTGTACATATATATATATATATATATATATTTACAATTATTATATATATGTATACATATATTGAATTTAACATATATTTTAAACATGTTTAACATCTATTGGATTTCTTGCCATCTAGGGGAGGGAGTTGGGGGGAAAGAAGGGAAAGTTTGAAACACAAGGTTTTGCAGGGTCAATGTTGAAAAATTAATCATGTAAAGGTTTTGAAAATAAAAAGCTTTAATAAAAATGTATACCACACGTTTGTGTTTAAAATTAACATTAGTAATTGGATAGTTTAAGAGAAAATTTGTGTCAAAGTTTGGTAAGATCTGAGTCTAGAAAATAAAATTGTCAAGGAAAAGCTAAAAATGGTAATTATGTTATACAAATGAGGTGCAGAGGAAGAATGGACACAAAGAGATTAGCAGGGGAATGATGGGTGGTAGTTTTGAAAACTTACTCATATTGGGAATGGGTTAAATAAGTGAACCCTACAAACATATACATGTAGATAGAAAGATAGATAAATAGATAGATACATAGATAGACAGATAGATAGAAAGATGATAGATAGATAGATAGAGAGAAATAGATAGATAGATACCTGTAAGAGTATAACATCCTTCAGAATCTATAAAGAAATAGAAGTGAGGAAATAGGATAAGATAGAGTATAAATAGTTGTATTGATTTATGGAAGAGAGGCTGAGAAAATGAGATAAAATTAAATAGAAAGATCAATAATAGAGTAAAAAAAATAACTTGCAGAGGTATAGCATAGATGAGACCTACTTTAAAAAAATCTAAGAATTTTAACAATCAACAAGATCAGTATAGTTCAACAGGATAACAGTGCATTTGAAAATGTATTGAGAATTTGTAGTGATATCTAAACCAGGTAGAGCCAATGCAGAGGAAAATATTATAGAGTAATTTCCCAAATGAATATTGATAAAAAATCTTGAATAAAATACTAGCAAGACAGTTACAACAAGATATCACAGTGATTTATACTAGACCAAGTGGTATTTTTACCAGAGAGGCAGGGTTAGTTTAATATTAAGAAAACTATCAGCATAACTGATCATAATCCATAGCAATATTAACATAATTCATGTGATTATGTTAATATATGCAGAAAAAAATCTTTTGACAAAATTCATATTTAAAACATTAGAAAATATGGGGGAAATGGAGTTTTCCTTAAAATTATAAACAGTATCTATTAAAAACCATCAGCAAGCATTATATTGTAATGGGGATAAGCTAGAAGTATTTCCAATAAGATCAGAGGCAAAATAAGGATGTTCATTATCACTACTATTATTTAACATTGTACTAGAGATGTTGGCTTTAATAATAAGAGAAGAAAATAAGAAATTAGAAAAGGCAATGAATAAAAACCATTATTCTATGCAGATGATATGATGGTATATTAGAGAACTCTAGATAATCAATTAAAAACCTACTTGAAATAATATCTTCAGAAAAGAAGCAGGATATAAAATAAACCCATGTATATCATCACTTCTATATGTTACCAACAAAACTTAGCAGCAAACGATAGAAAGAGAAATTCCATTTAAAATAACTACAGACAATAAAAAATACTGGGAATTTACCTGCAAGAAAAAACCAGGAACTTTAGGAATACAATTATGAAATACTTTTCATACAGATAAAGGCAGTGCTAAACAATTGAAATATATTAATTGCTCATGGGTAGGCCAATTTATTAATAATTAATAATAAAAATGACAACTCTACCTAAATCAATTTACCTATTTAATGTCATACCAACCAAACTACCAATAATTATGTAGATCTAGAAATAAAAGACAAAATACATTTTGAGGAACAAAAGATTAAGAACATCAAGGAAAATGGCCTAACTGTACCAGATCTAAAACTATATTATAAAGCATCAATCATCAAAACTAGTTGGTACTAGCTAAGAAATAGAGAGGTGGGTCATAGGAATAGGTTAGTAACACAAGATACAATAGTCAATGGCAAGAATACTCTACTCTTCAATAACTCTAAAGATAATAGTTTCTGGGATGAGAACTCACTATTTAATAAAAACTTCTGGGAAAAATTAAAAATGGCATGGCAAAAACTAGGCATAAACCAACACTTCATGCCCTATACTACAATAAAGTAAAAATGGGTTTATGATTTACACATAAAAGGTGATACCATAAACAAATTAGGGGAGTAAGGAAAAATTTGTCTGTCAGATCTATGGATAAGGGAAAAATTCATAGTCAGTCAAGAGATAGAGACCATTATTAAATGTAAAATGGATAACTTTGATTTTATTAAGTTAAAAAGCTTTTGAAAAAGCAATTCAGCCATGATTAATTGGGAAGCAGAAATCTGGAAAACAATTTTTAAGAGCTGGCATTTCTTATAAAAGTCTCATTTCTCAAATATATGTAGCCCTGGTTCACATTTATAAAAATATATATCATTTCTCATTTGGTAAGTAGTCAAAGATATTAATAGGTTGTTTTCAGATGAAGAAATCTCTAGTAATATGAAAAAAATGCTCTAAATCGCCATTTATTACTAAAAAGAAAATTAAAACTACTCTGAGGTACCATCTTATACCTATTAGATCAGCTATGTCAGAAAAGGAAAATGATAAATGTTGGAGAAGATGTGGGAAAATCAGAATACTAATGCATTATTGGTGGAATTGTGAACTCATACATGTTGGAGAGCAACTTGGAACTTTGCCCAAAGGAGGCATATTCGTTGATCCAACAGTGGCATTGTATCCTAGAGATCATAAAAAAGGGAAAAAAAGATCCACACATGTATAAAAATATTTAAAGCAGCTCTTTTTGTGATGGCAAAGTGTTGGAAATTGAAAAGATCCTCATCAATTGAGGAATGGTTGAACAAGTTGTGGTATATAAATGTAATGGAATAAAAACTATTGTTCTATAAGAAGTAATGAGTAGGCAGATTTTAGAAAAATGTGGAAAGACTTACATGAACTGTTTTTATACATATAATAGTGGTCAGGGAAGAGAAAGAGATATGCAAAAATTTGGAACTCAATATATTTAAAAAAACCTTTTCTAGAAACAAGTGTTATTTATTTCTGGCAAAAGAAAACTGGTAGAAATGGGGGACCTTGATCATTTACATTAAATATTATCAAGTAAAACATAAGTAAGACTTGATCTTTTGGGACAGTTATATAGCACTGAAACCAAATTAATGGAAGGTATAGAGACTGATTTTAGTTCATTATAAGCTTGTGATAATTAAGTCATTCCAAAAGCAGAAGAGTCTACCCTAAGATATGGGAAAATTTCTATTACTGGAGGAGGTGTTTTATATAAAATAGATATTAAATTGTTAGGACTTTAGAATTTATCCTTCAATTTGGAATTAGATTAGGCCTCTTGGACCATAGAGCTAGATGTGGAAGGGGACTTAGAAATCATCTAACCCAACCCCTTATTTAACAGATAAGGCAAATGGGGCCCAGAAATAATACTTACCCATCTTGAAGTAGAAACCAAACCTATATAAACAATTCAATGGGGATTCCCTTGTATTGTGCTGCTCCAAATAATACACAAAGTCTCTCTCTGTTCTGAAATTCTATGATCCTGGTATGCAAAAAGAATGGCTAAAAAGCCAGCAAAATTAGGAAATTTGCTAATTATTTAGAGCTATTAGCTGTTTTCTGGGCCAAGTACATATCACAACAAGTATAGAGGGAAACATTTATTGCTAAGCAACAATTGAACATTGCAGCTTCATCTATTTTTGCTACTCTTATTATCTAAGTTATGAACTTCATACTCAACTAGATGGCCATTAGTAGATGAAGTTTTTAAAGAGCTTGTAAATCTAAATATTTAAAAATGAATATAGCTTATCATGAATGTAGCCAGACAGCTAAAGACTTGGAGAATAATGATGAAGTAAAATAATTTTATTAGAATTGATATTTCACTTAATAAAGTATTACATGAAGTAATTAAACACTTTCATGGTCTTTCATTTTCTGGCATAATAATTTTATAGGAATTCTTCTATCTTCTAGTCGAACAAGACTTCCTGCCTTCTCTCAGTCCCATTTCCCCCTATCTTTTTGTGTTCTATTCATTCTTCCTGGAATTATTCTGCCAGGTGAATTCCTGTTTGTAATTTAAATGCTACCTCTTCCCTGAGGAGGTTTCTTTCCAAACCAAAGGATAAATCCTATATTCTTGGATACCTTCTCCATTCAAACTTGGTAGTTGCCATTAACTTCTTTGATCTCAAAAAACATATTGCACTTTACTTTTGTTTTATACATATTCCTCCTTTTGCCAAATGACTTTCTCCAATGACTCATAATGACCTTGGCTTCTTGAATTCATGCAGAGTGAAGATATTTTAAGATAAAATCTGATAAGATACTATTAATGTAAAGTCTTTGAAAACCATAATGGTGACAGATTGTTTGCCTACTACTCAATAATCTGTCCTGTCAGGGAACTTAAGTGGTACAGTACATAGAGTGCAGGAGGTGCAGAAGATGGATGGATTGAGGAAAATCTGAGTAAAAGTTCAGTCTCAAATAGTCACTTGCTTTGTGACCTTTAGGCAAATCTTTCTCAGTCTCAATTTCCTCTTTTGTAAAATGGGGAATTATTCTATCTTCATCACAAGGTTTTTATGAGAACCAAATGCAATAGTGTATGTAAAACATTTTGTAATTCTTAAAACATTATGTAAGAGCTAATAAAGATGATAATAATGTGTCTACATCTTTTTACTAGATTAAGTTCTATGAAAGAATTTATCCTTGTGTTTTCCCCAATAAAATGACAAAAGATTCTGAATAAAGCTAGTGCTTAGTAAATATTCATTAAAATTATTTGTGTTGATATTATGGAAGACTTAGTTAGATTGAGGCTCCAGGCATGAATTTTGAATTAAGTAAAACCCTAGAGATTATAGACCATTGTTGAGACACTGGGTACCTTAGAATCAGCCAGAGTCAGGATAAGCAAAAGTCTTTATTCTTAGTCTTTTGGGGTACTCTCAGGGGATTAGATATAGGAATCTCTACACCTTCCTCCTCTCTCTCTACCTCCAAAGAATGAATCCTCCTTCTCCTACTCCACCTGCTAATCTCTTCTCCCTTCTTTCACCACATCCAGCCAGCATCGATTTGAGTAGGGTCATCCTCCAAACATATTAATAGAGAATTGTCCAAGTGGTAATTAGCCCTAAGTGCTAGATTACCTTGCATCTAGGTCAAGTACATCCGCTCAATTCTAGCCCTTTACAGACCATGTCTTACTTTTGCATCTCAACTCAGTATCTCTAACAGTATTAGGTATTTTTAAAATGGTAACAATTAAATTGAGAAAGACAAATATTTCATTTTTTTTCACTTAGTATGGTAACTTGCACATGTAGATACTTTTTAAATGTTTGTTACATTGGATATCAAAAAGTGTAATAGCTATTATTTTAATTGACTCCTATAATTGAATCACATAATTTCATCTTTTACGATGATTCTTTTGCTCATCAATTCCACCTTAACTTCAACATTATTACTTAGATCTGAACTTAAATTGAATACAAAAACATATCTTCTGTATTTATTATATATATGTATATATACATATATATTTATTTATTTTTCCCTTTATATTTGTATTTGTCTTAATTTTTTTTATTATAACTTTTTGTTGACAGAATATATGCATGGATAATTTTTTACAACATTATCCCTTGTACTCACTTCTGTTCCGACTTTTCCCTTCTCTCCCTCCACCCCCTCCCCTAGATGACAGGCAGTCTTATACATGTTAAATATGTTATAGTATATTTTAGATACAATATATGTGTGCAGAACCATACAGTCCTTTTATTGCACAAAAAGAATTGGATTCAGAAGATAAAAATAACCTGGGAAGAAAAACAAAAATGCAAGTAATCCACATTCATTTCCCAGTGCTCCTTCTCTGGGTGTAATAGATCAATTGGAACTGAATTAGATCTTCTCTTTGTCAAGCATATCCACTTCCATCAGAATTCATCGTCATACTGTCTAGTTGTTGAAGTGTGTAATGATCTCCTGGTTCTGCTCATTTCACTTAAGCATCAGTTCATGTAAGTCTTCCAAGCCTCTCTGTATTCATCCTGCTGGCCATTTCTTACAGAACAACAATATTCCATAACATTCATATACCACAATTTACCCAACCATTCTCCAATTGACGGGGATTCATTCATTTTCCCATTTCTAGCCACTACAAAAAAAGGTTGCCAGAAACATTTTGGCAAATACAGGTCCCCTTCCCTTCTTTAGTATCTCTTTGGGATATAAGCCCAGTAGTAACACTGCTGGATCAAAGGGTATGCACAGTTTGGTAACTTTTTGGGTACAATTCCATATTACTCTCCAGATGGTTGGATTAGTTCATAACTCCACCAATAATGTATCAGTGTCCCAGTTTTCCTGCATCCTCTCCAACATTCATCATTATTTTTTCCTGTCATCTTAGCCAATCTGACAGGTGTATTGTGGTATCTCAGAGTTGTCTTAATTTGAATTTCTCTGATCAATAGTGATTTGGAACACTCTTTTATATGAGTAGAAATACTTTCAATTTCGTCATCTGAAAATTGTCTGTTCATATCCTTTGATCATTTATCAATTGGAGAATGTCTTGATTTCTTTAAATTAGAGTCAATTCTCTATATATTTTGGAAATGAGGCCTTTATCAAAACTTTTAACTGTAAAAATGTTTTCCTAGTTTGCTGCTTCCCTTCTAATCTTGTTTGCATTAGTTTTGTTTGTACAAAGCCTTTTAAATTTGATATAATCAAAATTTTCTATATTGTGATCAATAATGATCTCTAGTTATCCTTTAGTCACAAATTCCTTTCTTCTCCACAAGTCTGAGAGGTAAACTATTCTATGTTCCTTTAATGAATTTATAATCTTGTTCTTTTTACGTAAATCATGGACTCATTTTGATCTTTTCTTGGTGTGTGGTGTTAAGTGTGGGTCCATGCCTAGTTTCTGCCATACTAATTTCCAGTTTTCCCATTAGTTTTTGCCAAATAGTGAATTCTTATTCCAAAAGTTGGGATCTTTGGGTTTGTCAAACATTAGAAATTATAATTATTGACTATTTTGTCCTGTGAACCTAACGTAATCCACTGATCAATTAATTTATTTCTTAGCCAATGCCAAATGGTTTTGGTGACTCCTGCTTTTATAATATAATTTTAGATCAGGTACAGCTAGAACTCCTTCATTTGATTTTTTCCCATTAATTCCCTTAAATTTCTTGACCTTTTGTTCTTCCATATGAATTTTGTTGTTATTGTTTCTAGGTCATTAAAATAGTTTCTTGGGAGTCTGATTGGTATAGCACTAAATAAATAGATTAGTTTATGTAGTATTGTCATTTTTATTACATTTGCTTAGCCTATTCAAGAGCACTTAATGTTTTTCCAATTATTTAAACTTGACTTTATTTGTGTGGAAAGTATTTTATAATTTTGCTCATATAATTCCTGACTTTCCCTTAGTAGATAGATTCCCAAATACTTTATTCTAATAACAGTTATTTTGAATGGAATTTCTCTTTGTATCTCTTGCTGTTGGATTTTGTTGGTGATGTATAAAAAGCTGAGGATTTGTGTGGATTTATTTTGTATCCTGCAATTTTGCTAAAGTTGTGAATTTATTCTAATAGCTTTTTAGTAGAATCTCTGGGGTTAAGTACACCATCATATCATCTTCAAAGAGTGATAATTTGGTTTCCTCATTACCTACTCTAATTCCTTTAACCTCTTTCTCGACTCTTATTGCTGAGGCTAGTGTTTCTAATACAATATTGAATAATAATGGTGATAGTGGGCAACCTTGTTTCACTCCTGATCTTTCTGGGAATGGTTCCAGTTTATCCCCATTGCATATGATACTTACTGACAGTTTTAAATATATGCTGAAAATTTTAAGGAAAAGTCCATTTATTCCTACACTCTCAAGTGTTAATGGATGTTGAATTTTTTCAAATGCTTTTTCTGCATCTATTGAGATGATCATATCATTTTTGTTAATTTCGTTATTGATATAGTCTCTTTCAGTAGGTGATCAGTGAATTCTTTCAATGTCTATTTTACCCTCTGTTTCTATAACATCTGAATAATTCTCTTTGATAATTTCCTGGAAAATAGTGTCCAGGCTCTTTTTTCATCATATTTTTCAGGAAGTCCAATAATTCTCAGATCTTAGTTCTATTTTCCAGTCTGTAGTTTTCCCAGAAAGTATTTGGCATTTTTTCCCATTGTTTCATTTTTTTTTTTTTTTTGGTTTTGCTTGACTGATTCTTCTTGTCTCCTTGAGTCATTCAATTCCATTTGTTCAATTCCGATTTTTAATGTTTTCTTCACTCACTTTTAAAAATATCTTTTTCTAATTGTCCAATTGAGTTTTTAAGTGAGTTGTTTTGTTCTATAGAATTTTTTTTCCATTTTGAAAATTTTATTTTTTAGAGAGCTATTTTCTTTTTCAAACTCACTAATTCTGTTTTTCAAGGATTTGATTTCTTTATCCACTCTATCTTTAAATGAGTGGGATGACTTATCCAGACTCTCTTGCCAAGCTTCCCTTTCCTTTTCCCATTTTTCTTGTAGCTCTCTTGTGAGAGCCTTTTTAATTGCTTCTATGAGAGTCTTGTGTGTTGGGGACCAGATCATATCCCCTTTTGGGGATTCCTCTAGGGACAGACTGGTTTTAGTCTCCTCAAGGTTTAAAGTGTGCTCTCTATCTGTATAGAAGCTCTGTATTTTTAGACCTCACTTTAATTTTTTGCTCATTTTGTCAAAGAAGAATCAAAGAAAAAAATAACCAAAAGAGCAAATTCAGTCTTCTTTTTTTGGGGGGGGCTGGATGGTGTCATGGAGCTTCCTCTACAGACTGTGGGGGACAGCAGGGAGGCACTAGCAGGACAGTGATGGCTGTTCTGCATCTGCACTTTAAGACTCTGAGAGCGAGCTGAGACACTCCAGGGGGGTGTGGCCAAGTCCCAAGAGATCCTAGGTTTTCAAGGTTATAGTCTTTACCACCTGTGTCTACAGCTTCTCTGCTGATCTACTGGCGCTACCAGGGCAAAGTAGCCACTCTGGGTAAAGTTCTTCCTGCAGAAATGGCTGAGATCACACACATCCCCCTCTGGTCTGCTTGGTGTGGACTGCCTTCTGTACTCTCACTACCTGCTGTACTGCTGCTGCCTGCCTTCAGTCTGCACTTGATCTAACTGACCCTGCCTGTAAGCAAAAACAGACCTTTCCTGGAGAATTTCGAGGATATCTTCTGTGGGTAATATTTGTGGTTTTTTTCAGTCAAGCACTAATTCCAAGGCTTGTCATGAAATAAAGTATTTTGAGAGCAAAACAGAGCTTAAATAGATGTGTATGTCCTCTCTGCCATCTTGGCCGTAAATATTTATTATAAGAGAGACACTTTTACATGTTAAATACAAGAAAGATATTAGACCTGTAATTTCATTGGTATATATATTCATGGATCATCTATTGCAAGTTACTCTTGTTCAGTGCATTGAAAGCCTGATTTACTTAGGATAACACAACAATCAGAGGAAGACAAACTCAAGACTCTTAGCCAACTAAGCCATATAGATTTCCTTCTATAGGGATAGACATTTAAAATAAAATTATCTCAAACTTCAAGAGGCTTGTATTCTAAATGGGGGATGCAGTATGGATATATATAAGCAAACATATGGTACAGGAAATTTCTTTGAAGAGAAATGAAGTGAACCATGGACATTATCTTCACAATCAAGAAGAAATACTTAAAATTAAGTTCTCTCTGATCTCTTGATGAAAAGTAGGTGCCCTTCCAACTCTATACCCTCTGGGTCCATTTATAACACTTAATCTAATTGTCATTCATCCAGAGTTAGGACTGCAGACCACATCAAAGTAGCTAAAATGCAGCTTTGATAGTTTAATAGTAACTGGCAGTATAATGGCAGGTGCTTCTGACCACCATCATTATTTGAAACAAGCTGCAATCTTAGTTAAAGACATTTACCTTTAGCTTCCTTTGAAGCATAATTCCTTTCCTGGACTGGGAAATCAAGCAGTAACCAGACATACAATGCATTGGAAGGCCTTTATCTTTATTGGAATGGGGCTCCTTAAGCAGCTTTATTATTCAACACTGGCTATCATGCTGTTTGCTCTGCTCGTCCATTTGATATTAGTTAAGATGAAAGAAAACCATCCATTAATAAAAGGGTGACATATCAATGAGGCATTAGTAGGAAAATGAAAGCATTTCATGAATTTGGCAAATCTGACAGAAATAGACTCCTTGATCATACTAATGCCCTCCAGTAATAAAACAGGATGGAAGGGAAGGTATCCTTGATTGGAAATAAGTTAGAGATTTGACATGTATTTTCATTGGTGTAGTAACTCTTAGGTAATGACTGAAACTCCCTTTACCCATGCCGATTGTCACCTTCCCTGAACATCATAGTCTTAGAAAATGATGTAGAGCCACAGGAGATTAAATGGTTTTCTTAGGGCCATAGAGAAAGTATATGTTAGAGGTGAGACTTGAATGTAAGTTTTCCAGGTCAGCTTCCCATACACAATACTAAACTGTCTCTGATGCTCCCATGATAAGTTTCTCCTGGTAATGAAGTTGATAATGTTTTAATAAACAAGGGTAGTTTCTCCAGCTTTTTGGTCATATTTTCATAGGGTGAAAGCTAACAATCCAAGTGCTGATCATTTCACAACAGAAAAGAAAGAAATGACCTTATTGAAAAAGAAAGAAAATAAAATCCCAATACTATCTGCCAAATAACAAAGTTTTTGTCACCTTATTGTTTATTTACTCACCCCGTGAAGAAAAAAGTTCTTTTCCTTTTATTTTCTGAGTATTTTCCTAATGAATATTTCTGGAATAGTATGAATGCAGGGTAGATGTTTCTTCAGGACATGTAAATGCTTCACCCAATTTTTTTAAACATCTTTTTTATAGGGAAAGGATAATGTTACTCACAAACAATTTATATGTAAGAAGTGGTAGCTCATCTATTTAAGAGCACTGGACATATTTAAAAATAAAAATACATGAAAAGTGAGATATGGAGGTGGAACAAAATTTGGATAACAGCAAGATAAGCCTTCTTTGTGCATGGCTGAGGTGGGTTGGAGGAATTGATTATGAGGAATGAGTAAGTTAAATAAATGAGTAGTTAGGGCATTTGAAGGAGAATCAATACACATGTTAAAATCCCTAGTATGAGGGCAGAAATTAAGGAAGAGAGAAAAATTATAAGCCAAATAAGTAGGAAGGAAAATGTATGTTTGTATGTATATATATATATATATATGTATATATGTAATAGTTATCATGATTTTTGTTAGGTAGTAAATATGAATAGTATCAGTCTCAAAGGAAAAGAAGTTATTGATTGATGGGTATGGGGGAAAAGCTGGAAATGGCAATGGGGAATAAAGAATATCCCAACTCCCACATTTTGATCAATGTGACCTGAGGGAAATGAGTAAATGTATAGCCAGTACTGGAATAGTTGGCCCAGGAAGTTGTATAATCACAGGGAAGCAGATTTCAGTAAGACCTAGTAGATAGAAGTGAGAGATTAATAGATTTAAGCTTAAGGGAAATTTTTTTATCTATGTAATAGGCACTGCAGAGGGCACAATGGAAGAATTAAGTAAAATTAGGGTGAAATTTTGTGATGAAAAGATTGAGGGGGATAGAAATGATGAATTAGAAGGCAGAAGGTATAGAATAGGATTTGGATGATGATTTACAGGAATTCAGAGTCACATAGAATCTGGGGACTTATTTTCCTACATTTTCCTACATTAAACATGATTTATATTCAAATACAGTTGTAGGAAATTTTAATTTGGAACTAAAAGAACTAAAGGGAAATGATCTTTGGAGTAACCTTCTAAGATTAAACTGGGCCTCTGGATACACAGATCAAAAAGCAATGAAACATAATATAACAAATATTCATATGATACTTCTAAATTGGCAAGTGTTTGAGTTTGGATCCAGTGTTGGGCCATTGCCCAAATGCATCAGGACTATAACAATACAGAGGAGAATGTTATCATAAGAAGATTGACTAGCAGATCACTTGTCTGTTAACAAATCATGTCATTAAGCATTTTATTAAGCACCATCTATGTGACAAGTACTGGGATAGAAAAAAAGGCAAAAATATGTCCTCTGCCTACCAAGAAGTTATAACATAATGAAGGGAGTTGGTTGTGGTGGGTTGAAATGGGACAGAGCATCTCCATGGGACACAATAACTAAAGTTGAAAAATCTAATAGGAAAACAATTTTTATTGAAGTTCAGTTTACAGTCTCTGGTGATGCCAGTGACCAATTTTCATTGCCAACATTTTGTATTTGAGCAAGCTCATGAATTATCCTAATATCTCCAAATCTGTCCTGAGGCTAGAATAAGTTACTAAGGAAAATTTGCAAAGAAAATCAAATTTTTTCATGGTGCCTCCCCTCCCCTAATTTTATTGATTTTCTTTATAGCAATATTTTTCCCAGTCCCTTGCCATTCCCCACCCAGAAATCCATTCCCTTATAACAAAAACAACCACAAAAGGGAAAGGAGAGAAAAAGGAATTTATCAAAACTAATCAACACAGAAAACAACTTTAGCATAATGTATATATAGTATTTTACATTTATATTTCCTCTCCTCTTCAAAGAAGGCAGGAAAATATGTATTCTCACATTTCTTCTTCAAGGTAAGTTTGGTCTTGACAATTGCTCAATTTCAAGTTTGAATTTTTTAACTTCTGTTCTTTCCATTTACAGAAGGCCATTTATTTGATTTGAATAAGATATTCTGTCTTATCTAATGTCTCAAAGGCCTTGTGTCTGTGGTTGAGGTCTAGTCTGAATGACAAAAGAATAAAGATCTCAGATAACAAATCTGATATAGAGCTGATTATATGCTCTACATGAGAGATGTCTTTTGAATGTATTCTTCCTCTGTCATCTTGATAAGGGATTATTCAGATGGTGCCATGTGTAAATTCATTAGAGCACTTTAGAAATCCAGTCAGCCTGAATGAATTGTCACTATCATCCCAGGCCCATGGTGTTTATACAGTAGGAACATAGCATCAATACTGTTCTCCACCACAGCAGGACCCTGAAAGGTAAAAGTGCAACCAAATGATGCCAGTGGCTAATGAATCCATGCTCCCTTCTATTCTTAAGCACTGAGATTCTACAACCCACCCCTCCAGAATAAAAATATCTTTTTCCTGTAATCTTATCCCCATTTAGCTCCATTTAGCTGTTTCCCCAATTCTACTTGTTGCTCTGCCATTACTTTCAGGTATTCTCTTGAGAATCCCTGTTCCATTATAATTATTATTATTATTATTATTATTATTTATTACTACTATTATTATTATACTTCTTTTGTGCTCACCAAAACATGGTCCTATCCAGAGGACACGTCTCTGAATCATTCAACTGTTCTAGTTCTTTGCCTTTCATCTTTCCAGGCCCTGGGGCCAGCACAAGGACTTATCATACTCTGCTACCCACTGGATCTTTTCTGCCATTACCACTTAGTAATCATTATCCCTCTTTGGACTTTCACGCTGACAAATTCACCCAAAGCAGAATCTTGTGGCTGATCTCTATTAGCCTCAGGTCATTCTCTTTCATTTTTTAAGACGTTTAACACTAACATCATAATTTTCCTCTCTTCTTCAATATCTAATTTCATATTTTAAGATCAGCATAAATAGTCATGTCCATCAAACATTCTTACTTCTTTGTCATGAATTCTCTACACTTTCCTGACCCACAGATTTACTATGCTTCAGTCACCTACCTTACTAACATACCCTCCATTCTCTAACAAATCTGATCTGATTGTCACTCATTGAAATACTAGGTCACTATTCAGACTCTGTCCTTATGCTACAACATCTTGATAAGACATACAATTTATTGTATGCTGATTCAATTTTCCTTAAAAGTAACGTAGATTTAAAAAATTCAGTTGAAAGAGCCTAAGGTTATATTCATTGTTGATAATTTTTGAACATCTCTACCTCTTCAGAAAATTTATTAATGTTCTATATTTAAGTATTTATTAATGTTTCATCTGGCAACAGAATAATGAAGAAGGCCTGGGGATTTCTTCAGTTAAGATAACCACATATTTGCAGTGGTTTCTAAAATCCATTTTGGTTTTTGAGGGCAATGTTGCTCCTAACAAATCAACTGACAATAGCTGCCTTGATGGCATCAGTTAATTTGTTATTTTTAAATACATTGGAATTCATTGTTATTAATCAGGTTTAGTATTTAAAATGTCAAAGAAGTAGCAAAAGTCTTGATGTCACTCAGGCTCTAAAATTAATGGAACAAGTAACCAACTTTTATATTTCTCCCAGTTATCCAGAAATAAGCCACATATGAACAAAATTAATAACTTGAACTAGGAAATATAATCCCAGGAGCAGAGTCAATTTCCTAAAAAGAGGGAGAATACTATCCAAAAACTATATTATGTTAATAACCTAGGGGAAGGTACTATCCAGTTAGGTCCAGTAATAACAATTTTTCAATTTGAAGCTAGTAGTGCTTATCTGCCACTTCGAACCCACAGAATAAATGGGCCTGAGGAAGTCAGCTCATTTATCTGTCAGAAGCAACTAGAATAGTGGTTCTTGGTTCTTACTGAAAACACATGTTAAAACTAGACTCCAAAATATTTTCAACCTGTTAAACCTTCCTGGCGTTCTAATGCAGGGCTTCTTAAACATTTTCTACTTATGACCCTTTTTCACCAGATAATTTTTTATATAATTCTGGGTATATAGGTAGATAAAAGAGGTATACAAATCAAACATTTACTGGTAATAAATCATAATTTTGCTACCTCTGCATTCAGTTATGAGACCCTATAAGAGTCTGCAAACCATAGTTTAAGAATCTGGGTACTAAAGAATATCTGAACTTGACTTACCCCCAGAGATACATCAAAATAAATGATCATTAGAGAGCATGCTTCTTATTGATCATATGACCAAATTAGAGCAAATTGCTTACTCTCTGAGACTCAGTTTTCTTGTCTATAATTTGAGAATAGTAGGAAGTACATTGGCTGCTGGAAGGGTTGCTGTGATATCACTGAAAAACATGATGGTTAGAGTCTGATGGATTTCATTCTAAACCTTAGGCCTTTTAATTATTTGTTCTGATCTTAAACAAATTACTATATTTCTTTAGAGTGCAGTTTTTTGTTTTTTTTTTTTTTTTTTTTTTTTATCTACAAAATGTTGGACTTCAGCCGGATTATCCATGAAGTGCCTCCTAGATTTAACATAATTGGATCATATTAAGTCATAAAAAATGTCATATATGATAAAATGTTATATAAAAATCTACTAGACTCATAAACTCATCCCCTCTTTGACCCCAATTCACATCAGATGCCAAGTCCACCTCCAAATCCTCCTTCAACAGCATCTCTAATATGTAGCCCCTCCTCTCCACAAATACAGCCACCAGTATAAGTTTATCCCAGATCATCTTGCAGTTAATTTATTGCAATTGCCTCTCTATCTAGTCCATTTTTCATACAATTGTCAAAAATTGATCTCTTTAAAAGACAGATTTGACTATGTGACTTCTCTGCTCAAGAAGCATCACTGTCTTCTATTGCCTCTTTGATAAAATGCACTTTCATTTGAAGACTTTCATAATCTTTTACCAACCTGTCTTCTAGAAACATCACAAACTGTCCTCCTCATGTCCTTTGTATTCAAGCAAAACAAACCCAGTTTCTGTTCCCCTTAAAACCTATCCCAATTCATGCTTTGTCTATTTTGGAGAGGCTGTTCCCCATGCCTGGATTTTCATTTTTCTTCACCTCTCCTTTAAAGACACCCTATCTTTCTTCAAAGCCTGGTTTAAGTACCATTTTACTTTCTACTTTCCTGATATATTCCTTTTCTCTACTCCAATTGTTAGTGCTTTATGTTTATTCTGTATTCATTTTATTTGTATGTATTCATGTTGTTCCCATCAGAAGAATGTAAGTGTCTTGAAGGCAGGAATTATTTCATGAAGTCTTTGTGTCCTCAGTACCTAGTATAGTGCCTGGCACATTTGTAGGTGCTCAATAAGTTCTGAAATGTGCCATCATCATTTTATCTGCCATCCTCCAAATATGTTCCTTTTTTGAATTTTTCGAACAAAACAAGAATTTCTATAACATAAACAATAAAAAAAATGATCGTACATGAAACTACTAATAGACCACGCACAACTTGTTATCCCCTTTAAATATACAACAATATTTTCACATAAATTTCTTTTTTTTTCATTCTCTCCACCACTGTTCTAGAGCTGACTACCATTAGACATAAAAAGGCATATATTTATCCATGTGTAAATATAAGTAATATATGTTCTTTATCTGAATGCAAATAGCATCTTTCTTCAAATGTTCTTTATAGTTAATTTGGGTATTTGTGATTGACAAAATAGCTTATTTACTCAAAGTCATAAACATTATTGTGTTTACTGCATATAATGTTCTCAAAATTCTGCTTATTTTACTACTCTTCATTATTTTGTCCACTTTTCTATGCTTTTCTAAAATCACTGAGGTCATCATTTCTTATATCACAGTAGTATTCCATCACAATCATATAGTTGTTTAGCCATTTCTCAATTGATGGTACTACAGTAAATTCTAGTTCTTTGCTATCAAAAAGAGAGAAGCTATAAATATTTTAGAACATGTAGGTTCTTTTCCTATTTCCCCTCATCATCTTTGGAAATAGACCAAGTAAAGATATTGCTGGAATTCAAAGGGTGAGACCATAATTCCAGATTCTTCTCCAAAATGGTTCGATCATTTTACAGTTCTACCTTACAATGAATTAGTGTCCCATTTTTTTCTAAATCCTCTTCAGCATTTGTCATTTTCCTCTAGATAGTTTTCAAAAAATTATTGAAACATTTCCTAAAATGTGATGCCAGAAAGGTCTGACTAAAGTATAGATGAGATTTGACAGAGCATAGGAGGATTATTTCTTTTCTCATTCTGAATACTAAAATCTTTCTTCATTCACTCCAAAAAGTTCATTACTTTTTTTTTTTGGTTTCCATGCCATTCTATTGACTCATTTTATGCTTACAGCACACTATAAACCTCAGAGTTTTCCAAGAAACAGCATGGTGTATAGTGGAAAAAGTATATGAGAATTACATTCAGGAGAAACCTGGCATTGAACCTTGCCTCTGGAACTTCCTAACTTATCATTTATAACACACTAATACTTGTAGTAATAACCTCACAGGCTACTGTTAAGGAAGACATGAAAAAAATAGTGACTGAAACAGGACATCCACGAAAATCATTAGCAATAAAAATAGGAATCAAACAATTTTTGCTTCTGTATAGCTCACATTCAAATGGGGGAGATATTATAAGAGATTTCAGCATGAATTCAATAGAAAAGATCTGTGGTCTTTAGGACCAAGAAGCAAAGCAGAGGCTTCTCCTTTGATGTCATTTCCAATGATAAAGACATATTTGTTTCTAATTTTGAATTATTTGACAGTGTTGATGTGATAATATTATGAATTTTCTTGGAACCTTAAGGTGTCATGCAAAATGTCATCAATTATCTTATTTTTTTTCACATCAACTATACTCCTATTTAATGTTTGGGCAGTTTAGTTTTGATCCCAAGGAAATACATTTGCATACATTCTATTATATTTTTAATAGTTTTTATTTACCAGATATATGCATGGGTAATTTTACAACATTGACAATTGCTAAACCTGTAGTTCTAATTTTCCCCTCTTCCCTCCCCCCCCAGATGGCAGGTTGACCTGTTAAATGACATGTTAAATGACAGGATGACATGTTAAATATGTTAAAGTATAAATTAAATAAATATATGTATATATGTCCAAACAATTGTTTTGCTGTGCAAAAAGAATCGGGCTTTGAAATAGTGTACAATTAGCCTGTGAAGGAAATCCAAAATGCAGGCGGACAAAATTAGAGGGATTGGGAATTCTATGTAGTGGTTCATACTCATCTCCCAGAGTTCTTTCGCTGGGTGTAGCTGATTCAGTTCATTACTGCTCTATTGGAACTGATTTGGTTTATCTCATTGTTGAAAATGGCCACGTCCATTAGAATTGATCATTGTATAGTATTGTTGTTGAAGGTTCTGCTCATTTCACTCAGCATACGTTTATGTAAGTCTCTCCAGGCCTCTTTGAAATCATCCTGTTGGTCATTTCTTATAGAACAATAATATTCCATAACATTCATGTACCACAATTTATTCAGCCATTCTCCAATTGGTGGGCATCCACTTAGTTTCCAGTTTCTGGCCACTACAAAGAGGGCTGCCACAAACTATTCTCTTATATTTTAATCTTAGATATGTCCCAATATATATGGGCTAGAGCCCATTAAGATCATTTTGTGATCATACTCTGATTCAACATGTTAGCTATTCCTCTTAGCTCTAGATTTTTCTTTTTAAGGATGATATTATAATTGCATCAAACTGCAAAGTTCTGTAGAGTAAGAGATTTGAAAAACATTCAAGTGAGTTTGGCCTGATTATCTAGTGAGGAAAAACAAACAATGAAAAATCCTTAAGTAAATGGATGAAGGATGTCCACTATCAAATTATGATAAGCAATTTGATGTACTACCCATAGAGATTGTCTAAAAATGTATATCTAGGACAGATGACGCAAATGGTCAATCAATTATATCCAGAATTAAACCGAAATACGTGATTGTCCTCAGGATATTGCCAACTTCCTTTGATGAGGCTAATCTCCAAGAATGGATGCTACAACATTAGTAGTAAAATTAATAAATTGTCTCATTTAAACCTCATAACAACCTTTGAAATTTTATTGTTAAGGAAATTAAAACCCAGAGAAGCAAAATGAGTGTAAGGCCCTTCTAAGTGCTGTATTCTTCTTTTAAAGTAATATTTTATTCCCACACCCCCTCAATTACATGTAAAAATAATTTTAAACATTCACTTTTAAAAAAATGAGTTCCAAGTTCTCTCTCTCGTTCTCTCTTTTTTTTGTCTCTCTCTCTCTCTCTCTCTCTCTCTCTCTCTCTCTCTCTCTCTCTCTCTCTCTCTCTCTCTCTTTGTGTCCCTCGTTGTCTATCTGTCTCTCTTTGTCTCTCTTCTTTTCCCTCTCTCAAATAGTAAGCTGTCTGATAAAGGTTATACATGGGTAATTATGTAAAACATTCCCATTTTAGTTATTTTGTGCAAGAAAACTGAAAAAAGAAAGAAAGGAAGAAAAAGAGGAAGAAAGAAAGGGAAATAGGATGCTTCAGTCTGCATTCAAATAACATCAAGTTTCTCTCTGGAAGCAGCTAATTTTTTTTTTTTTTTTTTTTTTTTTTTTTTTTTTGTCATGAGTCCTTTGTGATTGTCTTGGGTATTGTATTTCTGATAGCAGTTAGCTCATTCACAATTCACCATGCAGTATGCTGTTACTGTGTATATTGTTCTGGTTCTGTTCACTTTGTATCAGTTCATGGAGAGACAGGGTTTTTGGTTTTTTGTTTTTGAAATCATTCTAATTTTTTTCCCATAGCACAAAATATTACAATCATATACTACAGTTTGTTCAGCCATTCTGCAAGTGATGGGCATTCTCTCAATTTCTAATTGTTAGTCTTCACAAGAAAGCTGCTATATAAACAAAATTTCCTTATGAAATGTCCTAGATAACAACTGCTTTACATTTTGATGGAATTACTACTACAATCCCTAGTTTTCTTCTTGTGATCTATGGATTCTCTTTTCATTAACAGCCAACTCTCAAATGACTATTGGTGCAGATATTGGTTACTCTAAGGTCAGTAAGTGGATTTGAGAATATTTGCTCAGGGGTGAAATATGAATAGATTCAAATTTGTCTTACTACTTTACTATGAATGTTCTGGCTCCTGGACATCAGGCAAAAGGACCAGAAACAGAAAAAAATTATCACTGAAATGCAACCTTTCTTACTCCATATCTGTAAAAGAAAACTGTAAGAGTTATCATCCCTACCCAAATTGATCATTGTTAAGGGGCCAAATGTTTGTTTTGTGCTCTCTAACTATACCTACAACTTTCCTTCTCCTTTGTGCCTACCATCTTTCAATAATGCCTTATAAGCTTCAATTTATAGGCAAATTTCATCATTGATTTAATAGTCTAATTCCCTATGGAAAAATACACTGCTAAAAATACGATTGCTTATAAAACTTTGTTTATACCATATTTAACAACTAATGTTTGATTGTTCTCCAAATGTTTAGACTGTGGGAATACATCCAATATCTCATCTTCCCTGCATTGGATTCTAGCTAGAATGATTAGTAAGGTCCCTCTGACTCAGGTTAATAAGGTAATGAAAAGAAATCTTTCTGCTAGTGAAAAGGGAAAAACCCTTGATTCTAACTCCATTTTAGTTTTAGACATATTTGATATTGTTTGGTTGTCCTTTGTTCTTGAAAAGGACTAAAAATGACATCACTATGTTACACAAGTTACAGTGTGGGTGACTGTGGTTGATCATATCAATATGACCTTAGGATGTTGTGCCACAAGTCAAACACAAATAGTCCCTATGAATACCTGAGGTGGACTCTCTAAATTTGCACATCTCTCATTTTCTGAGCTGATTCAATTCTGCTTTGATCATATAGCCTAGCAACTGCTCTGAAGAGGGCACACCATGCTGGATGGTCCTGTGCCAATATCTCCCATGTCATACAATCAGTTCTAACATTCTTCAGAGAAATCTTGAAAATATCCTTTAAACAAATCTGCTTTCTTTGTCTTGTCTCTCTTTTCTTCTGGAGGATGGTGAAATGAGAGGCACTGGGAATCCCACCTACACTGCGTAGAATAGCAAGATATGAAGTTTGTCTTGATCCTAGTGTGTTTGAAAGAAACTGATAATGGCAATATAATAATAAAAATAATAAACCTGGAAAGTCAGAGATAGGTTTTAATGCCAGTTAGAAGAATTTGTCTTATCCTAAAGTCATTAGGAGCTACTGGAGTTTATAGAACAAGTGAATGACAGGGTCTGACGTGTCATAGAAATATAGTTTGAAGGTGGTAGAGACTTGAGGCAGGAAGACTAATTAGAAACCTATATAATTTTATCAATAAGACCCTTAATTAAGGTAGTAAGTAGAAAGAAGGTAATGGATGAAATAAATGGTAAGTTAAAGTTAATTAGATATGGCAAACAATTAGATATATGGGGTAAGGGAGGGTGAAGACTTGAAAATAATTCAAAGGTTGCAAAGAACATTCTGAAGCTTGGTCTGGGACAGGCACATCTATATATAGATAAGGAATCCTAAAGACTAAAAGAGACTTATACTCACAGCATGTTCCAGAAATAAGGACCTCAGAGACCTCCTCATATTTCAATCTTGATTCACTGAAGAGGAAATTGAAGAGGTCCAGAGGGGGGAAAAATGGTTTGGGCAATGCCACCACTGTTTTAAATGTCCAGGGGAATTTAAAATGTATTATTCCCATTTTTAAGCTCAGAATAACTTTGATGTAACAGAAGAAAACTCATCCATTTCAGTAATTCCCAAGAATTCCATACCTAGGAGTAAAATTAAAATTTAATTTAATAAACTTGTGTTGCATAGCTAATATGTACAAAAAACTGTGCTAAGCAGTGAATATAAAAAGATGAAAAACAATATAATCCTTATTATCAAGGAAATAAGATTTCTATAGGAGGTGAGGTGGTGACATGGTAGGGGGAGTAATATGCATGGATTTATGCAATAAATATTGTATAATATCAATTTGTATACATGTATACAGGAATGCAATATACATACATAAAACATGTGTGTATGTGTATGTGTATACACACATACATATATCTGTATGTACATATACATAATCACACATGCATTTATACATGTTATACATGTTATGGAGTAGAGATGCTAAAGAGATTGAAATACTTGAGGAATCTTTGAAAAGGGAGAAAATACTAATAACTTGGAAAATCAAGGAAAACTTTTTAATGAAGTTGAACTTTAAAGGAAGAGAAGAATTTGGACTCACAGAGATGAGAAGGAACTATATATACATATATATATATATATATATATATATATATATTTCAAAAAGAAGAATGACTTATAAAAAGACCCAGAGGTGGGAGTTAACAAGTTGAGATCTAGGTATGGCTGTATGTGTGTAGAAGATTAAAATGGGAAATATTGCTTTGCCATCATATAATTAGAATAAGTTAGAATCAGATTGTAGAAGGACTTAAATGCTAGAGGGATGCTTTTTATCCTACAGGCAATAGGGACCTACTAAAAATTTCTGAGAAGGGAGTCACATGGCCAGAGTAGAAAATGAAGGAGCTTATTTTTTCCATATTTCATATTCAATTTGTGAATCAATGAATTGAAAAAGATAAAAGTTAAAGCAATGAGAAGAGTTAGGAAACCATTACTTTAAGCACCATATGCCAACCAATATGATAATGTCTGGGAATATAAAGAAAAGCAAATATATGATCCCTGAACTCAAGAACTTCCCATTTTGGCAAGGTTAATATACAGATAACTATGCGCACAAAAAAGATATACAATGTGTAGATAGAAAGTAAACTCAGAAATAAGTGACTGGTAGTGGGGATGGGGAAGGAAAATCTCTTACAGTCCTATCCTACAGCTTGGAGTTGAGCTGAGTTTTGAAGGAAGCCAGGGAAGCCTGGAGGCAAAAAGAGTTAAAAAAAGAGCTAGACCAGACCTTGAATGCAAAATATGTGGAAAACAGATGTACTTGGGTGTGAGGACTAGTAAGTTTTAGAGGGCATGGAGGAGAATAAACTGCAAGAAGACTGAAAGGGTGAGGAGACAGATTGTAAATGATAAAAAAGAGGATTTCAAAAAAAAAAAAAAAAAAAAAAGAGGATTTCACATTTGATCCTTATGCCAAAGTGGAGCCATTCAAATTTATTGAGTAAAGAATTAACCTGTTCAGTTCTATACTTTGGGAAAATCACTTTGTCAATAAAGGAGGATGGATTGGAAGGGGAAGAGACTTGACGTAAGAAAGCTATTAAGAAGACTAATCAGAAGAATTGGTAAAAGAAATTCATGAAAAGAATATGATTTGTCAATAGATTGTATATATGGTATGAGTGCAAATTAGGAACTAAGGTTTGATTCTAGTTATTTACAGAATGGTGATGCCATCAGTAGGAACAGGATATTGGAAAGAGAAGAGGATGTGGTGGGGGAGAGATCATAAGTTTTCTTTTTCACATATTGAATTTAATATGCTTATATATGTTATTCAATTTGAGGTGCTTAAAAAGAAGATGGCATTGTGGGCCTAGAGCTCAAGAGACTTATTGAGACTGTGTGTATATGTATATACATACAAATATATACACACACACACATATATATATATTCATATACATACAGATGCATATATATATGTGTGTATATAATATGCATCTGTATGTGTATGAATGCACACAAGTATTATATACATAAATATGCCTATATATGTGTATATATACGCATGCATACACAGGAACAGAGATAAAGTTATCTAGTGTAAAGTAAGAAGACATTTGTGCTCAGAACAGAATTCAGAGGGCACCCAGAATTAGTGAGAATGATCTAGATGAAGGTACAGCAAAAGTGATCAAGAAATATAGGCAGACAGCTAGAAGCAGGAGAAAGCAGGGTCATAAAAACCTGAAGAGAAATTGCCAAAGGGGAGATGATGATTGATGATATTCCAAGCTGAAGAGAGGTCAAGAAGGATGAGGACTGAATAAAAGAACATTAGATGTGGCAATTAGAAGATTATTGATATCTTTAGAGAAAAAAGTATGAGAAAACTTGAGGATTCCACCTCATCCTTCGTTTGATGGCCTTTATCTTTATTGTAGATTTAAAAAATGCCCTATTTGACTTTCGTGGGAACCACTGAATTACATGCTTGTCTCACTCCATAGTCCCTATGTTTAAGAGCAAATCAAATAAATAGTAGATAGTGATGCTGACACAATTGCTTTGTAAAATGCCTGGTGAAAATATCTAGTCTTCTGAGGTGTGGTATGGTTGGGGTAAAATGGAAAGACCATACTAACTAAAGACTTGTAACATTTCCTGAGATTCTGTCTTATGTACTCAGAGTATAGTCAATGAACCCTGAACCCCCAATTTCCCAGGAAATGGTAGGTTTTAATGGGTCAGAGGGACTGTGATTGTAGAAGCCATGGTGACTGCTTCTCTTGAATACAGGATACATAGAGTATTTCTGTCCTTCCAAGGTGAATATTGTAAATATAATATTGGGCTCTTGGGCTGAAGCAAAGGGGCACAGTTAGGTAGTCATCAAACATTTTTACTATATGTGAAGCACTGTGATAAGAACTAGGAAAAATAATTTAAAAAGCAAAAATAGTCCCTACTGCCATGAACTACCATTTTAAGGGAGAAGACAGCATATAAATGTACAGATAAGATATGCACAGATGTAAGATATATAGAAAGTAATTACAGGGGTGGCTAGATGGCACAGTGGATGGCCCTGGAGTTAGAAGCACTTGAGTTCAAATGTGACCTCAGATACTTAACACTTTCTGGCTGTGTGATCCTGGGCAAGTCATTTAACCTCAATTGCCTTAAAAAAAAAAAAAAGAGGAAAATAGCTCCAACTAACCTAAAAGGGAAAACCACTAGCAGCTGTGAGGATCAGGAAAGGTCTCTTGTAGAAGGTAAAGTCAGAACAGCAAAAGGATCTCTAGCAATAATAGCTTCTGACCTGGGGTGAGAGAATAGGAATGATTGGACTACAAATGTCACTGTCTGTTACAAATATGTGACGTAGGAAATGCATTATTCTAAATTTCAGTGCCATGGGGTAATGTCTAAATCACCCTGTCATAGTTAAGGTTCTGTTCCCAGGTGTTCCTCATTTCATGCTGTTCTCTATTCCTTTCTCCCAATATTCCTATGTACTTTTGTCTGACACATGGAAAACCTTCTTCCTCTTCTCAAGGGAAATTCATAGTTCTTCTCACTTGATCAATGAACTTTTTTAGACAGCGACCATGTCCACTCAGTCATTTTCTTGGATTTCCTGGAGAAAAATGTATTTCCTAAGTACTTCAATTTGAATTCACTTTGATTTCCTAGAAGTCTTTTATTTCTCACTGGGGAGCTTGACCCCATTGAAACTTCATTTATGTATAGAAGCCTATCCTTTCCCCTCCTTTGGATAAACAGAGCAGAGAATATATAGGCCTAGTTGCTAATGGCCTACAAAGAGCTTTCTAGATATATAACCTGCTCCTTTGGCTATGGCCTCATTAAAAAGAGATGCTGCCATTTGATTAATATGGCAATAATGGATTTGCCCTTCCCAACATTACCTTGTAGGGGTGAAATATTTTGACTGCTTTCGAATTCACTTGGCTTCTTCAGGGAAAGCCACAGAGCAGAACAGATTAAGAAGCATTTTCATGCATTGCAGGTATAGCAAGCACTGACTATCAGAATTCAGGCAGCATTCAGAAAGATGAGTAAAAATTTGCAAAGATTAATTGGCAGAGACAAGATATGCTGTTAATAAAAGTCCTGTAAACGAAAATTATCAGAGTATCAATTTTCTACTGTTTTAGGACTCAGCCCAAGGACACTAGCAGACTTCAAAAAATGACTTTTAATGAATTTTTTGTTTTGCTTGTGTTTCTCTGATAGGCTGTAGGCAAATGTTGTATATTTAATAATCATCTCCAACAGTAATAAGTTCTTTCACTGTTTATACCTCCCTAACAATACATGGCTATAATTACTGTAGCAGAAAATTTAGTAAGTCACAGAAAGTGGAATAAATGTGACACTATAATTTCTAAAAAAAAAAAAAAATCTTTATTTCTTATTATTAAATAATTAGCATGTTTAGCTAGACTGTTTACAATTCCTTAGTCCCTCCCAGAGAGCAATAAGTTTAGAGTGCAATGATCCCCTTTGGCCACTAGGGTCCCATTCTGCATTTTAGCCCCTTGCATTTTTCTACTCAATGGTCCACTATAGAAATAACTACCCAGAGATTTCCTAGTGGCTTTGAAGAGTTAATGCACTCTTCAGCAATGGAATAGCCTATATAGTCTATAGAATCAGACAGCTGGTGGAATCATAAACCATAATAGACTTGGCAAGCAGCAGTTGCAGCTGCAAATTTTCATTTGGATTTGGTATTGGACAGGGCTGTCCATATCCACATCCACACACAGATGCACAAATCAATCAATGTTAATGTCATTTCTGAATTGCAACATGTTGGCATAACATGGAAAACAGGGGAGCAGGGTAAGAGAAGAGAGAGTTCAAGTGGCTCTGTGCCCCAGAAATTGTTTGCACATCACCAGGATGGGAACAGATTCCCAGATCAAAGAGTTTATTCAAAGTTATTGTTGGCAATGGTACTGGTATACCTCTAATCAACCAATTTGTCATTTCTATGGCAGAGAATGCTTAGAAGAGAATTGTTGTGCAGTGATGTTGTTGCACTTGTCTGGAGGTCTTGAGCATTGTTCTTTCCTGCTGTATCTCTGTATAAAGTTGGTTCACTGCTCTGGAAAGGTAGTCATCAGGATTAATCGTGTGCTTGTCCCTAGGATAGTCTATGTGATTCTATGACTGTATTGTGGGGCTGTTTTTGAGTCCAGATATATTATAATGTTGAGAGAGTTTGATGATGATGAGTTTACTTCACAGATCCAGCTTGCAGCTATATATCTACCTGGGGAGATAAAACCCACTCCTCCATCCTTGAGATCTTTGCCTTGTTGGAAGCACTACAATATGACAGAAATCATTACTGCTATAATTCAAAGTCATAAGAGGGTATGGAACCATTTATATTACTGACTCTTGGTCTGAGGCTCCATCATGGGCCTCCTTGAGACTCACTCTAAGGGAGTAAGAGCAAATGACAATATTTTCTCGGTTTCATGCACTGTCCATACCACTGATTTTACTGGTAATATCTGTGAAGAAGTTTCTTTTACTGAAGTAAATTAGCAGTTGTTCTTCAGTTTGCTCTCTGAGAGAGCTAACTGGGACACAGAGAAGTCACATGATTTAGCTAGAACCATGCAGCTAGTACTTCTCAGAGTCAGATCTTGAACTTAAATTCTTACTAACTCTAAGACTAGGTCTTTCTTCACTAGTACATATTGCTTTTCAATGATACATATTAAAGTATTTATTTTTAAATTCCTCTTTATCAAAATTTGGGGGAAATATTCTAGGAGGGACTAAAGCTTAATAGAGCACTAGACAGAAACCCTGAATTTTAACTCGCTATTAAGAAACTTTTTGTAGTGAGATCCTGGACAAATCATTTAATCTCATTAAACCTAAATTGCCTCACATGTTTAAAAAAAAAAGTACTGGAGTTGATAACTTCTGAGTTACTTCTAGCTCTGAATCTGTGATTTCATGATCCTAGAGACAAAAGAGCAGCCAACAGACTTATCAGTTTCACTCTTTAATTAGACAAGAGAATTTATCAGAAACTCTAGCAAATATCTTTCTATCTATCATCTATCTATCTGGGCATATGTATATATACTATATATATTATAATAATCTTTTATTCTGTTTTATGTGAAAGACAAAATCTAAAACCTTCTGTCCTGAGGGCTGTAAAGCTTGTGGTTCAGCTAAATAAAAATCATTGGAGGAAATAGGATCCTTTGATATTGAGCCATAATAACAATATCCAGATTTTAATTTCTGAATTGATTCTTCAACTACTTGCCTTCTCACTTTGCTAGGGTCTCAAAAGAATTATATAGGTGAGTCTATTTTGATTCACAAACAGATTAAAAATATAGTATCTGGGAAATGAAAACACAGAGAGAATGATGAAATCTATACTTGTAACAGCACCTCATGTTTACCTATGTAATTTGTAATAGTGAATAAGCGATTTGGCTAATTTCTGATTCAATGTCACTTTTGGAGGTAAATTCTTACCTGTTTAAGAGTATATATACAGGGGCAGCTAGGTGGCGCAGTGGATAGAGCACCAGCCCTGAATTCAGGAGGACCTGAGTTCAAATTTGATCTCAGACACTTAACACTTTCTAGCTGTGTGATCCTGGGCAAGTCACTTAACCCTGGCCTCGGGGGGGGGGGGGGGGGGGGGGGGAAGAGTACATATACATACAAACATGCACACATATACATATAAATGCATATGCACACCTATATATTTGATGAATAGCTGAAGACTTTTATAGCTAGGTTTTTTTGTTTTTTTTTTAGTTTGTTTGAAGAATCAAGCTGTTCAAATGTGAGATGTAGATTTATAGATTACAATATGAAAACCATTTAGTGAATTAAAATACAGAATTCCACTAGTAAAAACCAAATCCTTTGGGGGTGAATCTTGTTGAAGATCATAGCCCTTAACTAAGGATAATTTAGTTTAATTTAATGAATACTTATTAATGAATAATTACCATGTGCAAGGCACTTATCTTAGTTACTGTACGTTTTCCTAATTCTGGGAGAAATAACATAACTTGGTGAAAACATATTGAAGTTTCTTGTTTTGCCAAAAAAAAATCTTCTAATTTCCCTTCCAGTTCTATATTTATTTAATTTGATTATAAAGTATTCCAATAGTCTCTAGATAGTATTGCAGCTCCTAGTCTCTCCCTTCTCTACCACACAGTTGCCAGAATAATCTTCCTATAGTTCAACTCTGGCTATACCACTCCTTCCTCAAAAACCTCTAGTGGTATCCATCCTATTATCTCTACAATAAACTACAAACTTTTGCTCCAGCATATTTTCCCAGGTCTATCATATATTACTACCCTTCAAATATTCTGTGTTCTAGAAAAATTGGCATATTTGTTGGTCTCCAAATTTGATACTCCAAATCTTGACAACTTTGCACAAAATGTCCCCAAGACTAGATGGAATGCATTCCCTTCTTCACTCCTGTTATTGAGAATCTCTAATTTCTCTTAGGGCTCACCTTATGCCCCTTTGTCTGTGAGAAACCTTTTCAGATTCCCTGACTTGTTAATGTTCTCTCCCTGCTACTCAAATTTTCATATAGACTTAATTAATTATTTACATGCTCTACCTCCCCAGTTGAATGTAAGCTCCTTGTAGTAAGGACTTTTGCCTGTCTTTATATGTCTAGTTCTTTGCACATATTTTGTTCTGAGCATATATTATGTGCTCAAAATAAGTACTTGCTTGATGGAATTAAACTGGATTATGAAATACCTTAATTCTATGATTCATGGATTCGAAGTGGGGCCTCCATTAAACGGAATTATTTCTAAGGGGGAGCTGAGATTCTAACTTTGTGTAATTTGTTTCTTCATTCTCCATTCAAATGGCAGGTGTTTCATGCAAGTCATTGCCACTAGAAGAGAAAATACTACTTTCACACCAGTTCTGTGTTCTTCATTTAATTTTCATGAGCACTTAGCAGGTTACCCTTTGTTTTGATTTCTTTTCTTGAAGTCTAATTATTCCATATGTCCTTTTATATTTTGTCTAATCTGCAATTGTATTTCTCATTATCATTTTGTGAAGATGTGGTGCTATTTCCTCTAGTTTCATTCCCTCTTTTATGTTTCTCTTGTACAAAATTAATTACATTGTACCTTCAAGCATAATTTTAACAGTGTCTCCATTGCACTGTGTCTGCCTTTAATTAATGCTCTTCTAATGTAGATTTTAGAGCCAAATGGTGCAATATTCTGAGCATCAAAGAAAGAAAAGATCTAACAAAGCTGGAATGAAGAGCAAGACAAAACATCCCACAATGTGTATTCTCATTTGAAAATGTCACTTTGGCTGTACTGGGGTGATACAAGAGAAGATTTTTTTATTTTTATTTTTTTAGAAACTGATTGGGTTGGTCTATTTCTAGGTTACCTCCTGAGGCTGGTATCCGGAAAGAGGGACTGGCTTGTCATGGTCAGGTGCCTAAAATCCAATGGACTGAGGAGAAATCTGTCCCATAATGGAAGGGAATAGTATAGATGCTAAAAGTACCTTTTTTAGAAATGCATGAATATCAGCTCCCTGTGGGTCACATTTGGAACTGTGAAGTGTTTTCCCCAAGCATAATTTATTTTTCATTTCTCAATTCTCCCTTCGCCTTTCTTTGTATTTCCAGTGCTTAGAACAGTGCCTAGAATACAGAAATGCTTAATAAATGTTAGTGACTAATTAAAGGATGCAACTAATTGGTATCCCTCAAAGCAACTTTTTCAAAGAAGTAAGGATAATAACTGATGTGCATAAACATATACAAACACACAAACATATATATGGATACACATGTATATTTGTGCACACACACATCCCAGAATAAGCTTATCATTTTAAATTTCATCATCATGATGCTAACTTAAAATTGATTAACTCCATCTCCCTTTTCCTTTCTGCCTGGAGGGGTGGACAATTATGTACCAAATTCTTCCCAATGCTTTCCTTAATAGAGAATAGGAACTGGACTTTCAACTCTCTCCTCTACACTGTGAACTCTGTTCTACTTGGTTTCAACTCCATAGAACCAAATGCCACTGTGTCAGGTACCCTTTGGTAACGCCACAACTTTTTTCTTGCCTCCTTTGGTATTTTACCTCCCCACTTTTAGATCTTAAGCTTCTTGGTGACAAGGACTGCCTTTCTTTTTATTAACTGTATCCTTAGAGTTTAGCACAGTGCCTGGTAGATATTGCTTTATTAAGTGCTTATAAATTAGGTGCTATAAATACATGCACAAATATCATATATACTGATACATATAATCAAATTTACATATATGACATATTGTATATTGTATGTATATTGAGTTCAGAGTGATGATTATTTTTTCACTTTATTTTTCTTGATTTTTTTTTGGCAACATGACTAAAATCTGTTTTACACGACTTCACATGTATAATGAGTAATATATTATTGTTTCCCTTCTCAGTGGGTGGAGAGGTGTTGGAGGAACTGAACATTTGCAACTCAAAATTAAAAAAAAAATAATGTTAAAATAAAGACTACATGTACACATATAGAAATACGTACATATATTTCTATCTCTGACTATAGATGGATATCTATATCTATCATCTCTCTATCTTTAATCCTTTAAAATGTGTTTCCTCATTACAGCTTTTGAGGCAGGGAAATAAATCATTACAATATTAGATCATTTTTTAGATGAGCCAACAAGTTCAGAGACATTAATTTAGTAGTCCAAAGTCATACAGCTTAAGAAGACCAGAACTAGGACTCAGATCTTTTGACTCTAAGCCCAATGTTATTTTCATATTACCACCTCAGGATGAGGCTGTGTAATTGTTGGGAAAAAACAGATGTGTCCTAAGAACAATTTGAAGACATACAGTCTCTCAGAAAGTTAATTGTAGAATTAAAACCAATAGTACTCCAAGTTCACAAATTCTAACTGATTAATAAAAAGCCCAAATTATGTTATTTTAAAGGAATGCAATTTTATTACTTTCAAATGCATATAATAATTTAAACTAAGTGCTAACAAATTGCTTTAATTAGAGGTCCTGTTCAACCTGCTTTAATGTATAAATGACTCATTTGTAATTAGCATTATTCATATCTGTACAGCTAATTTATACCTCAATGTTTTAGTTGATCTATGATTTCACCAATATAAATATCACTTCCAAAACTACAGTTTTCAGTATTAGTTTGTAATGTCTGCCAGAGAATATAAACGATGTGACTCATCTATGACTAAATTATTTTTGTCAGTCTTTTTTCTATATGGGCAATTAGTCATTCAACTAGCATTTATTGAGTGCTGACTATGTGTGAGGCACTGTGCTAAGAAACTTACAGTAATCAAGGAGACAACATGCAAATAATTATGTGCAAACAGGCTATATGCAGGATGAATTGGAAATAATCAACAGAAAGAAAGCACTACACTTTAGAGGAGTGGAGAAAGCTTCTTTCTTTCAGAAGCCAGAACTTAGTTGACATTAAGAAACAAAAAAGCCTGGAGATGGGAATGAAGAGTGAGAGAGTTCCAGGTATAGAACACTACTGGGAAAAAATGCTCAGAATTGGGGTGGAGTGTCTTGAAAGAATAATAAAGAAGCCAGGGTCACTGAAGTGAAAGCAGTTAGTATGGGGGTGTAAGGTATAAAAATATTGGGGGGAAATGTAAAAACAAGGGGAAAACAAGAAGGAATAAGCTATAAAAGGTTTTATAAGTCAAAAGATTTTATATTTTTTGATTCTGTATACAATAGAAATCCATGGGAATGGGAAAGATATGGCCTGGCCAATCTTGAATTTTAGGAAAATCAGTTTGATGGCTGAGTGGATGATGGCTGGAGCAGGGATCAAGGCCGGACTTGATGAACAAAAGGCAAGTATTGAGCTAAATTCCTTTTATTTAATATGTCTTCTTTATTGGCTCTAAAACTAATTACACTAATATATTTTCTAGCAAAATCTTCTTATGTGTTATAAACTTTAAGTTTAATTATAATCCCTTATTTAAGGACCAGAATTCTTAATTCAAAAGCCATTTTTCCTTTTGAATTGTGTGTACTTGATGTGAAACATGGCTGGGGGTGAGGGGAAAGACAGGCCCATCTATTTCAGGTTGCGGACTTAGCTAAGCCAGCATGGAATGGCAAGAACATTGGTCTTGCTTTCTAATCCTTCCTCTCCCTTATTAGTTCTGCAGCCTTTAGCAACTGATTTCCATTCTCTCTGCCTTCTGAAAGCTATACAAATGCAGAGATTTGTATGGCAAAGGAAAAGACAATCTCTAAGGTCTTGCCCATGTTCAATCTTTTGTCAATCAATGAGACTAGGTGGCTCAGTGGATAAAGCTCTACACCTAAAGTCAGGAAGACCTGGATTCAAATCCAGCATTAGGCTAATTATTTATCTACTGCCTTAGTTTTCCCATCTGTAAAATGAGGATAATAATAAATTCTACCTCCCATAGTGGTTGTGAGCATCAAATGAAATAATAAGTGTAAAGAATACAATGCTTGGCACATAGTAAGCACTAATCAGTAAGCTATTAGTAGTGAGCTATAATAATAAATTATTAATAATACAATATTACTGTTAATACATAGTAAGCAATTAGCATTATTATTATAATGATAGTTTGGTAATATACTTTTTAGATTTCCCTATCATTTGCTTAAAAATTCATCTCACATGGACTCTTATAAAGCTTCTGAATTTGTATCTCTGCTTTCACCTTTCCCCCATCCAAACAGCCCTTCAAACAATTGTCAGAATAATTATTTTACTTCCCTTGTTCAAAATCCTTGAACCTTCAAACCTGTTCTCTATAGACTACAGAACAATACAGACACTGCTTAGATTGGTACTGAAGGCTTTCTACATCCTTCCTACCCTTTCTTCTAAGTATATCCTGATATTGAACTAATCTTTTCCTGCTCTTGTGTGTTCATATAGCCTATCCCTCATATCTTTAATGTTTTCCTTTCCATTTTTTTTTCACAGAATCTTTCTCTGTTTTCCAAGTTCAGTTTCTTCTGTGAAGCTTTCTCAGATTCCTTCAACTGAAAGTATTTCTTTCCTCCTTAAATTTTCTGGATGCACATTCCCCCCCCCCCCATATTTCTCTTTTGTCTCATCATAGCCTTCATTTATCTATGCATGTACCATAACTTCTCTGGTAGAATTTAAAATTTAAATCCCTTGAAAAAAGGGGCTGAACATTTTCCCCTTTAAATACTTATAACAGCCCTCAAAGTGCATAGTGCATAGTAATACTTGATAAAGACGTCCACCCCTTCCTCGTTTTGTCCTTTGAAACTAAGCAGAGTAAATTTAATTCATCTTACAAGTCAGCCCATCAAATATTTAAAGACAGCAATCATTATGTAACCTTTCCACCTCCAAGCTTCTCTTTTCTGAACACCCACAGCTCCCTCAAAATAGTAAGTATGCACGTTAATCTTATCATGTCTTGGTCATTTTCTCTTTGACTTGCTTAGTAAGAGTCTCTCCTAAATTATGGTACCCAGAACTGAAAACAAATCTCCAGAATTGTTCTGACTAAGATAAAGTATAATAGAGCTATCACATTCCTTACAAGGGATACCATTCTTCTGCTAATGGAGCCTAAGATAACATAGATAGCTGTTTTTCTGAGGGGCTGCCTGCTTTGTATCTAATTGATCTTGAAGTCAGCCAAAGATTTGAAGTATTGTATACTTCAAATATCTAGTCACATCTCCCCAATTCATATTTTATAAGTAAAATTTTTACTCAATTGTAGAATTTTACATTTATTCCTATTAATATTTATCTTATTATATTTGCCCCATTTTCTATTCTATTGACATATGTTTTTATCCTGATTCTATCATCCACAATATAGTGACACTTCCCAGCTATGTGCTATCTTCAGTTTTGGTTAACATGACATTAATGCTTTAATTTAAATTATTGATGAAAATGTTGAACAAAAGATTATGATGGAAAGAATCCCTGAACATTCAATAAAGCTTCATTCTAAGTTTACTTCAACTTTGGGATCTGATCATTTAGCTTGTTCCAATTCTATTTAACTATATTATTTGCGAGTCCTAATGTCTTCATTTTTTCTACCATATTATTAGCATAAAGTACTTTTGCCACTACAAGTCTCACCTCATTCATCCTATATGTAATTTTTCAAATGGACAAGAAATTATAAACATGGTAAGAGAGACATAGTAACACTTTATGCTGCTTCCATATCTATAGACATATCTATAGCTTTAGTTAGATCTATATCATTTGTATTTATCTATATATGATATAACCTGCACCTTTCTTCATCTTCCCTTTCCCTGTTCCTCAGCACAGACATCATCAAGTCTAAAACGCCTCCTGGACCCTAAATCCATTCTATTATTGATAGAAAAAATAATACATTTGATACTTTGGTGTTATTATTATTTTAAAATTCATTGTGTCATCCCTTATTGAGTTTTAAGTGAGCTTCTTTTCTGATTTAAACCCTGAAAGTGACTTGAAAAACAGGAACAAAAAATATATCTTTCCAATGAATCTCTATTTTGTTTTCACTACAGATGACATTGAACTGATGTATCCAAAATGTGTGAATTTTGCTTTAGCTGGACAATAATGCCTTAGCTAGCATTCTTTACTGTGCTTTGGTAATATGCTTTCTTATCTCTGTACATATATATATATTTTTTTAATTTTTCAAGAGGATAAGAAATATGAAAGTCCTTACTTCTTTGTTTTTTTGAGGGGGAAGAAATCACCTTAAACTATGCACATAAAAATCATACAAAGAGCATCACAAATGCTTTGCAAAGAGGCCTTGGAGATTTTTATTTTTATAGTTTTAAGAAAAGGTTGAACAATTACTGAGCCCACAAACCTTGATGGAAGTTAAAGTAACATCTGAGTAGTTACAGTTCTGTGTTTCAAATTCTCCTTGAATCTCAGAAGAGTTGTATTTCAAAAGCTCAGCATTGTGGCTACTCAATCTTCTGAGAAAAATACCAAACTTTGATTTTAGAAAGAAAAGAAAAGGAACATCTAAAACAAAGATTTGTCTGCAGGTATGTTTTAAGTTCCACATATAACAACTAAAGAAAAATATCTGCGTTTCTAAATGTCAAAGAAAGAAAGATTTTGTCATGTTGTTTCTGGATAAGATAAATATAAGTGGCCATTTCAAGAGTTTTATCCAAAAATCTATCTCCATTTTCACAAATCAGATTAAATATCATCAATAACTCACATTTGCATAATAATAATGAACAATAATATTAAACATTAATCATAATACCAATAGCTAATTGAATGTCTTAGAGTTTGTAAAGTACTTTCCAATTTTTTTTTTAATTCTCCCACCAACCTTATAAAGCAAGTTACTATTATTAGCCTCATTTTAGAAATGAAAAGTTGAGAATTACAGGCTTCATGACTTACCCAGGGTGACATAGCTAGAAAGTATGTGAGACAGAATCAAGGCCCAGTGTTTTCTTACTTAAGAGTTAAGCACTCTATTTCCTTCCACTAATCACTTTCTCCCTCCCTTCTATAGAATTAAAGATATATAAAGTACTTTTTTTTATAATACCTATGAATTACATAGGTGGGCATAACAGTTCCTCCTTTTTATGGATGAAGAAACCAAGCTCAAGAAGAGTAAAATAATCGGTTTCACACAGAAGAAAAATGGCTAAGTTAGGTGGCAAATCCATAACTGGACTCCAGGGCCATAGCATGTTTTCTTAAAATATCCTGCCTTTCAATCAGATTTTCCCAAAGATCATTCTTTTAACTATCTTATAAGTTATGCGAGTTCCAAATGAAAATTTTTCTGGTTATAATTTATGGGCATTTAGTTCTTCCCCATACTTAAAAACAGAAAAGGTCTAGAGAAAAATGAAGATGCTTTTAAAATTCTTTATATATTTATAGCTTTGCATGTGACTCAAGCTTACCCCCAATCTCTCTTTGTTTCTGTGTTCTTGTAACAGAATATTTTCTTATAATCTGCATTACTATATCACTTAAATGCCAATACATTCCCTTCCTTTAATGTGTTAGTAATGAGCATGTTCTCATAAATGAATTTCATGCATCAGTAGCCTTTATTGTTTATAGGTCCACCATTAATAAACTCAACAATTCATAAAAAACCTCATGCTATTTAAATAGAATATAATTTCCTAGCATATTTATAGAAGATAACTTTCAAAGTGATAGTAGGTTAAAAGTTCTTATATTTATGCAATTCTTCTTGAGTATATATATATTTTTTTAGTTATTTAATTTTTTTAACTTTTTCTTTTTTTGAAAGATATTTTATTCCTCCCAAATACATATAAAAACATTTTTTAGCATTCATTTTTACATTTTTACATTTTCAATTCTGAAATTTTCTCCTTCCTTGCCTCCTTCCCACCTCCTAAAATGGTAGACAATTTGATATGTTGTACATGTGTTATCATGGAAAACATATTTACGTATTGGTCACAGTTGTGAAAGAAGAAACAAATATAAAGGAGAAAAATATAAAAACTATACAAAGTAAGTTTAAAAAAAGTATGCCTTGTTCTTTATTCAAAGTTCATCAGTTTTTATATGGATGTAGACAGCATTTTTCTGAGTCCTTTGAACTTATCTTGGATCACTGTGCTATTGAAAAGAACTGAGTCATTCATAATCAGTTATCACACAGTGTTGCTGATATGGTGTACATAAAATGTTTTCCTGATAATATTCAAATGAACGTTACACTTTGCATCAGTTCATAGAAGTCTTTCTATTTTGAAATTGGCCTGCTCATCATTTTTAATTACAAAATAGTATTCCATTACATTCATATACCAAAGCTTGTTCAGCTATTCCCCAATTTATGGACATCACCTCACTTTCCAATATTTTGTCACAACAAAAAGGGCTGGTATAATTTTTATTTTGGTGCACATAGTTCCTTTAGCTATTTTTATGATCTCTTTTGGGTACAAAACTAGTAGTGGTATTGCTGGCTCAAAAAGTCTGCACAATTTGGTTGTCCTTTAAGGCAGAGTTTGAAATTGCTCTCCAGAATGGTTGGATCAGTTCACAACTCTATCAATAGTTTTATTAGTGTCCCAGTTTCCCTATATCTTCTGCCATGTTTATCATTTTCCTTTATTGTCAGATTAGTCAATTTGGTTGTTGTTGAGGTGGTTTCTCAGAGTTGTTTTAATTTGTATTTCTCTAATTGAAAGTGATTTAGAACATTTATTCACGTTTACAGATAGCTTTGATTTCTTCTTCTGAAAACTCCCTGTTCATATGCTTTGGCCATACAATTGGGGAATGACTTATGTGCTTATAAATTTGACTCACTTCTTTATATTTTTGAGAAATGAGGCATTTATGAGACACTATAAAGATTGTTTCTCAGCTTTCTGCTTTCCTTCTAATCTCAGTTTCACTGGTTTGTATGAAAGCTTTTTAATTTAATAAAAATTATCTATTTTACATTTCATAATGCCCTCTGTCTCTTATTTGGTCAAGAATTCTTTCCTTTCCCATAGATAGGACTGTAGATTATTCTGGGCTATTCTAATTTGATTAGGGTATCATCTTCTTTATCTAAATCACACACCCATTTTGACTTTATCTTCCATGGTATTGGAATTAATTTTCTTGTAATTTTTGCTTCAATTTATTTGTGAACCCATCAGGCCCTAGGGATTTTTTTCTTATGGAATTCACTAATGACTTATTAAATTTCTTTTCTAACATTGGGTTATTTAGGCATTTTATTTCCTGATATGTTAATCTGGGCAATTTATAAGTCAATAAACATTCACTGATTTTATTCAGATGATTATATTTATTGGTTTTGGGCAAAGTATTTCCTAATGATTGCTTAAATTTATTCTCCATTGGTGGTGATTTTACCTTTTTCATTTGTTATACTGAATATTTGACTTTCTTTTTTTCTTTAAAATCAAATTAACTAATGGCTTATCTATCTTTTCCCCCCCTTTTTTCTAGGTTTATTTATTAGCTTATTAATTTTTTTTCTTTTAATCTTATTAATTTCACCTTTGATTTTCAGGATTTCCAATTTTTTTCACTTGAGGATGTTTAATCTATTAATTTTCATATTTTTTAGTTGCATGGCTAATTTATTGATCTATTTTTTTCTATTTTGTTTAGGTAAGAATTTGAAGAAATAAAATTTCCCCTAAGAAGTGCTTCAAACTGCATCCTATAAACTTTTGGCAAGTTGCCTAAATATTATAATTCTCTTTAATGAAGTTATTGATTATTTATATGATTTGTTCTCTGACCTGCTTCTTTAAGAATACATTATTTTATTTTCTATTAATTTTAATATACCTTTCCACTACCCTTTGTTTAATATAATTTTGTTTGTATCCTTATCTGAAAAGAATATTTAATATTTAAATCTTGCTATATTTGATTTTATGATAATATGATTTTACATATGACACACATATGATCTACATATGATTTTATGCCCTAATATATGATCAGATTTTGGGTTGGTACCACGTGTACTGAGAAATAAGTATATATCATTCTGTTTCCATTCAGTTTTCTCCAAAGGTCTGTCACATCTAACTTTTCTAATATTCTAATATCCTCCATAGTTTCTCTTTTGTTTATTATTGCTTGGATTTATCAGATTATGAAAGGGTATAGTTGAGATCTCTCATGAATACAGTTTGCTGTCTCTTTGTTCCTGTAGCTCATTTAACTTCTAAGGATTTGGATCCTATGATGCTTGGTGTGTATATGTTTAGAGTTGATATTGCTTTCATTTTCTATTGTATCTTTTAACAAAATGTAGTTCCCTTCCTGTAATGTTCTCTGGGAGCAGATTTCTTGGGGGGCTTCTGAAGGCAGCCTTCCTTGCAGTTCAGTTTAGTAATCACCTCAAATGCATCCAGGAGTTAAAGTGCAGATCCTTTATTTTTTCCTTCAAAATATCCTGCTTACATTTCTTAGAGGCCTATCTCACTCCTTGGTTCGGAGAGCTCTTGCTGCTAGCCCTTTGTCTCTTCCAGCTTCAGCCTCTTGTCTTCCCAATGTCTCCAGCCAGCACAAAGCTGGAAATTGGAATGAATATGACTCTGCCTCCAAGAGAGTGGGCTTGTGGGCTTCTAACTTGTGAATCTCCTGAAGTCCATCCTAATTAAGGCTCCTAGCTTATATATGCTCTCTAAAGGTGTGAAGTCCTTTAAAGATGTGAACTAAGTACATAAGCATTAGCACCTTGTTTCAAGTTCTGGCCCATAGTACCTTCCTTATCTCTTTTAATCAGGTTTATTTTTCCTTTTTCCTTTTTGTCTCAGATCTAGATTTCTAACTAATTTTTTTTTTTAATTTCAGCTGAAGCATAATAGATTTTGCTGCATCCCCTTACATTTCTTTTGTGTGTGTGTCCCTACTTCAAGTGTGTAATACACAACATGTAGGATTCTAGTTTTTTATTCACCCTACTTTTTGCTTCTGGGGGAAGTTCATTCCATTTCACTCTTCATAGGACAATTCATTCCATTCACATTCAGTTATTACTAACTGTGTGTGTCTATTCATCATAATTTACATATTTGTTCTCTCTCTCCTTTTACCCTTTCTCTCCTCACTAGTGTTTTGCATCTGTCTAATGACTTCCCTAATCTTTCCTCTCTTCTGTCAGGGCTTTCCTTTATTCAGGTAAGATAGATTTCCATATTCAAACAATTTTTTCTGCTATTCCTTCTTTGAGCCAATACTGATGAGAATAAGGTAAGAGATACTCATTGTTCACTCTCTCATCTTTCCCATCTGTCTATGAGTAATTGATTCTATTTATACTGTTAGTGATAACATTTTTAAGAATCACAACTAAAATCTTACCATGGAGGGATGTTAACATTTTAGCTCTAATGAACCCCATTTGTTTCCTTTTCATTTTTTACCTGTTTGTGCTTATCTTGGATCCTAATATTGAGACCAAATTTTTGATTTAATGCTGGTTTTCTTATGAAAGCTTGAAATCCTTCTATTTCATCAAATGACTTCCCCCCCGCCTCGAAATATTATACTTAATTTCACCAGTAAATGATCCTTAGCTGTAGTTCTAGCCCCTTTGTCTTCCAGCATATCATGTTCCATGACCTCCTGTCTTTCCCGCCATTGTAGGTTCTAAGTCCTGTGTAATACTGATTATGACTCCTCGATATTTGAATTATTTCTTTTTGGCTATGTGGAGTATTTTTTCATTGACCTGATTGTTCTGAAATTTATAATGTTCCTTGGAGTTTTTATTTGGGGACCTCTTTATTAAGGTGATTGATGCATTCTTTCAATGCCTGCCTTATTCTCTTTTGTTCCAAGATATGGGGGCAGTTTTCCATAATACTTTCTTGAAAGATGCTGTCCAGATACTTCTTTTGATTATGACTTCAGAGTAATCCAATGATTCTAACATTGTCTCATCTGGACCTATTTTCCAGGTCAATTGTTTTTCCCATGAATTGTTTTACATTTTCTTTAATTTTTTCATTTTTTTTTCTTTTTTTTTGATTGATTCTTGATATCTTATAAAATCATTAGCTTCTACTTATCTAATTTTAACTTTTAAGTAATTATTTTCTTAGTCTCCTTTTTTATTTCCTATTTGGTCAGTTGTACTTTTTAAGCAGCTCTTCTTTTTTCAAGCTATTGACTGTGTTTTCACAATTTTTTTGCATCACTCTCATTTCTTTTCCCATCTTTTCTCCTACTACCATTATATGATTTTTAAATGCCTTTCTGAGTTCTTCCATGAGTTCATTCTGGTCTCAAGACTATGTCCCATTTTCCTTCAGGATTTTCCCCATAGGTGTTTAGGCATTGTTGTCTTTTTCTGAGTTTATGTCTTGATCTTCCTGGTCACCATAATAACTTTCTATGGTTAGATTCTTTTTTATCGCTTTTTCCTCATCTCTTTTGGCCTTGTCCCTTTCTTTTAAATTTGAGCTCTATCCCTGTCTTAGACTTCTTGTGCTTCAGGTAGTAGATATTGGCTGTTTACATAGTACTACAGTGATAGTGCCCTGAGTCCATGGGAGATCCTCATGTCTAGTGCTGTAGTAAAGAGTTAGGGTGTAGGAAGACTGATGCTGCTGCAGGCTGTAGGTGTCTGGCAGCTCACTGGTGCTGAATTGTGGTCCTAGTGGTGGTAGCTACATTGTGTGAGAGCAGTGGGATGTTTTTGTGTTTCCCAGGGTCTATATTGAAGCATTGTGGTCTGGCTGCTGTTTTTGCCCAGAGCTTTGTGGATATACATGACAGAAGCATTAGTGCTAGTGATTGCCTGTTAGCTTAGGCACCCATGGGGTTTTGCCTAGGGGTGAAGCATGTGAAGGTCTGACCACTTTAGGCTGCTCATTTACCTGGGCCATGCTGAAAAATATGAGTTTCTCAGAGCCAAAGTTTGCTGTTTCCCTGGCTATGCTGAGGCAAATTGGGGGGTAAGAGGGTCCTGGTTTTCGTGTTTGCCTGCTTCATTGCACTGGAGCTAAGAATTTAGGGTTGGTTTGCTGAGATAAAGCTTACTGTCTGCTTGCTTGGATGCTTCCTTTCTGGACTCCTCTTTTACCCAAGTGAGACATACTTTTCCCGGTAATATTGCAAGTTTCTTGGGCTTCTGGTCTATTTCTTTTTGAAATGATAAGAAAGATGTAATGAATACCAGCTTGGTGTGAGATCTATGCTCAGATCCTGATTCTCATTTTGCTACCTATATGACTGGGGGCAAGTCCCACATCCTTTTTTTACTCTGGATCTGTAAGTTTATAAAAAAAGAATAATGACCAGGAAGTGGCCTAGTTCTGTGCACAATTAGATGGAAGCTCACCTATCATAGCCTAATTGCAGAGTCCAAGCTACAGTGCTAAAGGGGAAATGGCTAGAATTGTTGCTGTTAATTTCAGTCTTGTCTGACTCTACATGATACTTTTTGGGTTTTCTTGGCAAAGATACTTGCCACTTCCTTCTCCAGCTAATTTTATAGATGAGGAAACTGAGGAAAAGAGAGTTGAGATTTTTTCAGGGTCACATGTTTAGTGAATAGCTAAGACCAGATTTGATCTTAGGAGGAGTCTTCTGGACTCCAGGCCCAGCAGTTTCTCCCCTGTACCACCTGATGAGTGGAGAACCAACTTGAAAATAGCCCAAAACAATGATGGCATCTTGTGTAAGAAAAAAATAAATAGTGTAAGCCTCTCTATTTTTCTCTTTTTCACTACATAAAAATGATAATCTATGAGGATGATATATATATGTGTGTATGTATATAAGTACATGTTGTATGTGCATAGGCCATATAACATAAAAGTATGTCTTACTTGAAGAAATTCTCATTTTTCAATGAAATTGAAAGTGCATACCTCTATAAAATCTGGCTTTACAAGACAGAAAAATTAATCCTTTATAAATCAGTTTATGAAATAATTCTTCACTTCAGGAATAGATTCACTACAAGTTTCCTTAAATAGTGAGTTCCCCTAAGTGTATTTAAAATGTGATTTGACTTACAAAAATATGATTTATACAAAGGTTTTTCTGAAACACATTTACCACCTAAAGTGAAGTCCATGTGTGTGTGTCATATTGAATCAGTGTTTTAAAACTGACATTCTGTAGGCCAAATCACATTTTAAATGTTCTTCTGGGAGCTCACAATATAAGAGGTGGAGCTGCTTGAAAATTGCCCATATGTACAAGTTCACTAAGGGTATGACCCTACTGGAAACGATTATGTTTAAATGTTGCATTTCTCTGATTTACTCCTTCTCCCCCCACATTTGATCTTCTTTATAAAGGCTTCAACTCTGTCAGCATAAGTATTTGTGTTCTTTGCAGACTTTGATGGTTAGCCAGCAGGGGAACCAGAGAAAGCAAAGAGAAAATGTTTGTCAAAAACTAACTACTTCAGAATTCAATTCAATAAGCATTGATTAAGCATTTACTATATAAAAGTTAAGAGGTTAGGTACTGAAGATGCAAAGGTAAAATGCAAATTAGGCCCTACTTTCAAGGAGTATACATTCTCCTAAGGGATATAGTTTGTAAAGAGGAGACAGAGAGCTAAGAATTTCAGAAAGGAGGGAAATCTAATGCTCACTGGAAATTTGGGGATTGGAATATAAAGTAATACTAAGGTGGATGATGAATAAAAAAGAAAACAGAGGTAGTAGGAAATTAGAAGGATAAGAGATTCATAGTGCAAGTTGTTGGAAAGCTGTAGAGGTTGGGTTGGAGAATAAGACATAATCAGATTTTGAGTTCCTTACTGTTGAATAGAGCCTTATATACCCTAAAAATAACAGTCACAAGCTGTGTGTGTGTGTGTGTGTGTGTGTGTGTGTGTGTGTGTGTATCTCAGTGTTTAAGCCTTACATTTAGGTAAGATTCTCTTCACTGGTAAAGAGAATGATTACTCAGATTCATTCTTGGGTAAGGAAACTAATTGACAAGAGCTTGATAGAGGAGAGAATTTCTTTGAGAGAGCAAACATGGTTCCAGACTCTCCTCAGGGAAAAATCTGAAAAGAGAGCAAAAGAAGAGTCTCAGGAAAACAGATAGAGACCTGCAACTTTGTATGTCCTTGATTTCCAGCTTTCCTTGACACTTTCAGGGATTTCCCCTGGAGGAGATGGTTTAGATAACATATCTCCCTCCCAGAGGGACAGCTCATTCACTTGTATTTTATTCTAATGAGTATAACTTCTTTGATTTATTTTTGTTTGGATGGATTTATTCATTATATTGTGATGGTGATTCATGATCACAATATTGACTATTAGTGATAGTCTTTTGTGCAACTGACATTTGCTGGGAAGGGAGTCGTTTTTTTAATGAGATCCTATTTTTGCAGTCTTGCTGTTCTATACCTCCTTTTAGAGTCTCTGTGAAGCTTCCCAGGGAGTCTGATAGTAGAGCTGCTCATCTGCATTCACTTGATCTGAGGTTCACAATAGTTTAACTCATAATTTCTAGCATTAGCTCTCTTAAGTCCATAGCCAACGCTTTTCTCTGCTTGAACTCCTTGAAACTGCATAAATGTGTGTGTCTCTCCTCCTTGCTGATTGCAGTGTTTTCTGATGACCAAGTAGTCTTATTTTAAAGGAATACTGTCAGTGGATCATTAAAAGGAGAGTGAAATCCCTATTTCCCCAACTTCCCAAAGAACAATTCCTCCTGTCAAGGATTATTCTTCCTTGTCAACTGTCTTCTCTCAACATTGCCTCAATCTTCTATTAAATAGGAGACTGAGATATCTTGTATTATTTTCAACTTTGTTCATCAAATGAGTAAGAGCAAGATAATTTGTGGAATGCAAAAACACTAGAAAGAAAAAAAAGAACAAAAAAATGGGAAACACCCATAGAAAAGCTGGGAAATTAGAACATTGTCAATCAAGCAACAAGCACTTCGGAAAAGTAAAGAAGTAGATTTGGAGAAGCAGATTTTTAGCCAGGTACTGCATTCCCTGGAGAGGAGAGAGAGAAAGACCTGACATTCATCTATGACAGCAACATGGTTTGGACAGAGTGAAAAAATACATGTTAAACTTAAGATCTTCTAATGCATAATTAAGTGATAGGTCTTCAGGGTTGGCCAAATGGTAGTCACTGAAGCATTGAACTGAAAAGTAAAATAAGACAATGATGACTGAAAAAAATTCAGAAATGAACATGAGAAATTACACAATACAGCCCATTTTATGTCAGCCAGGCTGTTTAAATTTAGGATAAAGGTAGAGAGCCGATCATATGCTTATGAGTAGGATAATAAAAACAACAGAGAAAACAAACGAACAAATTGAAAAATTGAAAGCTGAGGAATTGAGATCTGAAAGAAAAGATCACTTTGTGGAAATTGTTTATCTTTAGAAGGAGAACTTAGATTAGTGAATACATTGCAAAGTATAACTATCTTATTTATTTATTTTAAAAGAACAGATCTGTGCATTTTAAAAGTTATTTTTCTTCTCCTCTTAGAAGATCTTTATTATTAGGTAACTAATTTTTTTATTAATTTTATAATTATAACATTTTTTGACAGTACATATGCATAGGTAATTTTTTACAACATTATCCCTTGTACTCCCTTCTGTTCCGAATTTTCCCCTCCTTCCCTCCACCCCCTCCCCTAGATGGCAGGTATTCCCATACATATTAAATATGTTATAGTATATTCTAGGTACAATATATATGTGCAGAACCGAATTTTGTTGTTGTTGTTGCAAAGAAAGAATTGGATTCGGAAGGAACCTGGGGAGAAAAACAAAAAATACTAACAGTTTATACTCATTTCCCAGTGTTCCTTCTCTGGGTGTAGCTGATTCTGTCCATCATTGATCAATTGGAATTGGATTAGCTCTTCTCTATGTTGAAGATATCCACTTCTATCAGAATACATCCTCATACAGTAACAAATTAGGAAAACATTTCCTTGGGATATAAGCCCAGTAGTAGCCCTGATGGATCAAAGGGTATGCACAGTTTAATAACTAATATTGTTTGCATTAGTTTTGTTTGTACAAAAGCTTTTTAATTTGATGTAATCAAAATTTTCTATTTTGTGATCAATAATGATCTCTAGTTCTCCTTTGGTCACAAATTCCTTCCTCCTCCACAAGTCTGAGATGTAAACTATCCTATGTTCTTCTAATTTATTTATGATCTCGTTCTTTATGCCTAAATCATGGACCCATTTTGATCTTATCTTAGTATGTGGTGTTAAGTGTGGGTCCATGCCTAGTTTCTGCCATACTAATTTCCAGTTTTCCCAGCAGTTTTTGTCAAATAATGAATTCTTATCCCAAAAGTTGGGATCTTTGGGTTTGTCAAACACTAGATTGCTATTTTTATTCACTTGCCCTGTGAACCTAACCTATGCCACTGATCAACTAGCCTATTTCTTAGCCAATACCAAATGGTTTTGGTGACTGCTGCTTTATAATATTGTTCTAGATCAGGTACAGCTAGGCCATCTTCATTTGATTTTTTTTTTCATTACTTCCCTTGAAATTCTCAATCTTTTGTTCTTCCATATGAATTTTGTTGTTATTTTTTCTAGGTCATTAAAATAGTTTCTTGGCAGTCTGATTGGTATAGTACTAAATAAATAGATTAGTTTGGGGAGTATTGTCATCTTTATTATATTCACTCGGACTATCCAAGAGCACTTAATGTCTTTCCAATTATTTAAATCTGATTTTATTTTTGTGGCAAGTGTTTCGTAATTTTGCTCATATAATTCCTGACTTTCCTTTGGTAGATATATTCCCAAATATTTTATACTATCTATAGTTATTTCTCTTTGTATCTCTTGCTATTGGATTGTGTTGGTAATGTATAAAAATGCTGAGGATTTATGTGGATTTATTTTGTATCCTGCAACTTTGCTAAAGTTCTGAATGATTTCTAATAGCTTTTTAGCAGAGTATTTGGCATTCTCTAAGTATACCATCATATCATCTGCAAAGAGTGATAGTCTGATTTCCTCATTACCTACTCTAATTCCTTGAATCTTTTTCTCGGCTCTTATTGCCAAGGCTAGCGTTTCTAGTACTATATTGAATAGTAATGGTGATAGTGGACAACCTTGTTTCATTCCTGATCTTACTGGGAAAGGTTCCAGTATATCACCATTACATATGATGTTTACTGATGGTTTTAAATATGTGCTCCTGATTATTTTAAGGAATGATCCATTTATTCCTATACTCTCAAGTGTTTTTAGTAGGAATGGATGTTGGATTTTATCAAATGCTTTTTCTACATCTCTTGAGATGATCATATGGTTTTTGTTAATTTTCCTAATATTGAACCAGCCCTGCATTCCTGGTACAAATCCCACTTGATCATAGTGTATTATCCTGGGGATGATTTTTTGTAGTTTTTTTGCTAATATTTTATTTAAGATTTTAGCATCAATATTAGGGAGATTGGTCTATAATTTTCTTTCTGTTTTCAGCCTACCTGGTCTAGGTGTCAGTACCATGTCTGTGTCATAAAAGGAATTTGGTAAGACTCCTTCAATCCCTATTTTTTCAAATAGTTTATATAGCATTGGAGTTAGTTGTTCTTTAAATGTTGGTAGAATTCACATGTAAATCCATCTGGTCCTGGGGATTTTTTCTTAAGGAGTTGGCTAATAGCTTGTTCTATTTCTTTTTCTGAAATGTGACTACTTAGACTATTTACTTCTTCCTCTGTTAATCTAGGCAAGCTATATTTTTGAAGATATTCTTCCATTTCATTTAAGTTATTGAATTTATTGGCATAAAGTTGGGTAAAGTAGCTCCTATATTGTTCTAATTTCCTCTTCATTAGTGGTGAGTTCTCCCTTTTCATTTTTAAGACGAAAAATTTGCTTTTCCTCTTTCCTTTTTTTAAATCAGATTTACTAAGGGTTTGTCTATTTTATTAGCTTTTTCATAAAACCAACCCTTAGTTTTATTAATTAATTCAATAGTTTTTTACTTTTAATTTTATTAATCTCACCTTTTATTTTTAGAATTTCAAGTTTTGTTTTTCTCTGGGGTTTTTTAATTTGTTCCTTTTCTAGCATTTTTAGTTGTAAGCCCAATTCATTGACCTTCTCTTTCTCTTATTTTATGCAAGTAGACCTCTAGAGATATAAAACTTCCCCTCATTACTGCTTTTGCTGTATCCCACACATTTTGGTATGATGTCTCATTATTGTCATTTTCTTGGGTGAAATTATTAATTATGTCTATGATTTGCTGTTTCACTCAATCATTCTTTAGTATAAGATTATTTAGTTTTCAATTTTTTTGGTCTATTTTCCCCTGGCTTTTTTATTGAATGTAATTTTCCTTTCATTGTGGCCTGAAAAGGATGCATTTACTATTTCTGCTTTACTGCATTTGATTTTGAGGTTTTTATGTCCTAGTATATGATCAATTTTTGTATAGGTTCCATGAACTGCTGAGAAGAAAGTGTATTCTTTTCTGTCTCCATTTAGCTTTTGCCAAAGATCTATCATATCAAACTATTCTAGTATTCTATTTAACTCTTTGACTTCTTTCTTATTTATTTTGTGGTTTGATTAATCTAATTCTGAGAGTGCAAGGTTGAGATCTCCCACTATTATAGTTTTGCTGTCTATTTCTTTTTGCACCTCTCTTAATTTCTCTTTTAAGAATTTAGATGCTGCACCATTTGGTGCATATATGGTTAATATTGATACTGCTTCATTATCTATGCTACCCTTTAGCAAGATATAATGCCCTTCCTTATCTCTTTTAATTAGATCAATTTTTGTTTTTGCTTGATCTGAGATGAGGATGGCTACCCCTGCTTTTTTGGCTTCACCTGAAGCATAGTAGATTCTGCTCCACCTTTTTACTTTCATTCTAAATGTATCACCCTGTTTCGGGTGTGTTTCCTGTAAACAACATATAGTAGGATTCTGGCTTTTAATCCAATCTGCTAACTGCTTCCTCTTTATGGGGGAGTTTGCCCCATTCACATTTATGGTTAGAATGACTAATTCTATATTGCTTGCCATCTTGTTAACCCCTGCTTATGCTTTTCTCCTTTTCTTCCTTCTTACCCCCCTACCCAGTATTAAACTTGTGAACACCACTTGCTTTTCACAGCCCTACCTTTTTAGTATCCCTTCCCCACCTTAAAGTTCCTCCCCCTATTTTACCCCTTTTCCTCACAATTTCTTAGCTTACTCTTAGCTTACTCCTTCCCTCCCACTTTTCAATGAAGTGGAAGAAATTTCACCATAAATCAAATATTTCTATTGATACACACTATGTTCATCCCCCCTCCTTTCTTTCTCTCTGATATAATAGGTTACCTTTGCCTCTTCATGAGATGTAGTACCACCACTTTACCCTTTTTTATGATATAATTTCCTTTCCACCTCTAGTTTCTAGGACAAATTATACATCTGTTCTTTACATATGTTTATGGCAGAAATATAGTTCTTAAGATTTTTTTTTTACCTTTTTAGAAATCTCTTGAGTTCTGTATTTGAAGATCAAACATTTTGTTTAGATCTGGTTTTTTCATCAAGAATAGAGGGAATTCATTTATTTCATTAAATGTCCATCTTCTTCCCTGGAAAACGATGCTCATTTTTGCTGGGTAAGTTATTCTTGGCTTCATACCAAGTTCCTTAGCCTTTTGGAATATCATATTCCAGGCCCTTTGTTCCTTTAATGTGGATACTTCTAGATCCTGGGTTATCCTTATTGTGGATTCTCCATATCTGAATTGCTTTTTTTCTAGCAGCTTACAATATTTTTTCTTTCCTTTGATGGTTCTTGAACTTGGTCACTATATTTCTTGGCGTTTTGATTTCAGGGTCCCTTTCAGTAGGTGATCTATGAATTTTTCAATGTCTATTTTACCCTCTTTTTCCAAAACGTCTGGGAAGTTCTCTTTGGTAATTTTTTGGAAAATAATGTCCAGGCTCTTTTTTTCCTCACATTTTTCAGGGAGTCCGATTATTCTCAAATTGTCTCTCCTGCATCTGTTTTCTAGGTCTGTTGTCTTTCCAATAAGGTACTTGACATTCTTTTCAATTGTTTCGTTTTTCTGGTTTTGCTTGACATCTTAGTTTCTCCTTGAGTCATTCATTTCTACTTGTTCAATTCTAAGTTTCAATGATGCATTTTTTTTCACTGACTTTTAAAATATATTTTTGTAATTGTCCAATTGAGTTTTTATCTTCTATGGAATTTTTTCCCATTTTATCAATTTCATTTTTTAGAGAGCTGTTTTCTTTTTCCAACTCACTAATCCTGTTTTCCTTGGAGTTGTTTACCTTTTCCAATTCACTAATTTTGCTTTTCAATGATTTGATTTCTTTATCCACTCTGTCTTTAAATGCATGGGATAACTTCTCCAGACTCTCTTTCCAAGCTTCCCTTTCCTTTTCCCATTTCTCTTCTAGCTCTCTTGTGAGAGTCTTTTTTATTTCCTCTATGATAGTCTTGTGTATTGAGGAGCAGATCATATCCCTCTTAGGGGATTCCTCTGGAGACAGTCTGCTTTTAGTCTCCTCAGGGTTTGAAGTCTGCTCTCTATCCATACAGAAGCTGTCAATGGTTAGAGCCCTTTTAAAATTTTTTGTTCATTTTGTCAGAGTGGGAATCGAAGAAAACAAATTGACAAGAGAAACAATTGGTCTGTTTCTGAATAGGGGGGAGGATAGGGCAAGATGGTATTAACGGGCTTCCTCTACAGACTGTGGGAGACAGCAGCAAGGCACTAGCAGGACAGTGATGACTGTGGTGCATCTGTGCTCTGAGGTTCTAAGAATGTTCTCAATCACTCCGGTTGGGCGTGGGGGTAGCCGGGTCGGAGAGATGCTAGCTTTTTGGGGTTTTACTCTTTACCTCTGATGTTTACACCTTCTCTGCTGATCCTGGCTTACTGCCAAGATGGAATATCCATACTGGGTTAAAGGTCATTTCCCAGAAACGGAAGAGATGGCATCCCTCCCCACTCTGGTCTGAGCTATGTGAACTGCCTGTCTCACTCTCGCTGCCTGTCCTCAGTCTGCGCCCAGTTTGTTTGTCCCCTCCCTGAAACAAATGCAGACCTTTTCTGGTGAATTTCAAGGATGTCTTCTGTCGGTGATAATTTGTGGGTTTTTTTTTTTTTTTTCCAGTCAAGCATTAATTCCAAGGCTTTTCATGAAGTAAATTCTGAGAGAAAATGCGGAGCTCAAGCAGCTGTTTGCCTCCACGCCGCCATCTTGGCTGGAAGTCCTTAGGTAACTATTAAGAGCTTTTTAAATCCAACTTTGAAATGTGACTTTACCTAACCATAATTATTTAGGGAAGACTAGAAATGCTTATAAGTAATGAAAGAAATCTCGTACTTGAATGTACTTTTTCTTATTTTTCTAAACCTTTTTGAATTTCGGAAATGAAAATGTGGTCAAAAAATAGGAAAAATATCTTGTCTAAGCAACTTCCTTTTTCTGGGCCCCACTTTATTTTTCTATACAATAAGAGGACTGACAAATACAATTTCCATGGACCTATTTAACATAATTCTTACAATCTTATGATCTCATGCTCAAATTTGATGAGTATTTGTAGAGTTGTGCTATTTATGGAAAGTCTCAAATTATCATGGAATTCTAATTCCTAAAGATTTTGAAATGTTTTGTGAAAATTGTGGCCATTCCAACCGTGACCAAATAAGAACATTAAAGGAAAAAAAAAAAAAAAGCCTGAGATCTGCCTTGATTTACTTGTATTCACTAGAGGAAGCCCTGCACAATATGGTACCTTTAGTGACAGGCAGCAAGAAGAGCATTCATCTGGGACAATGTATCTCACATATCAATAATGGTTCCATGGTACTCTAGCTTTCTCCTCACGGCAATTCTTTGCCCACATTTCTGAGCACACCATAACAACTACAAATATTGAAAAGAAAACATATATTGATTCTGCCAGGAGAAAAAAAAAATACCACTTCTCCTACCTTACAAGTATCTATTGAATCTAAGCCCAAGCAATAAAGGCAGCTGTGTATATGTGGATATAAGCAGTAAAACAGTTTTTATAAGGAAAATTATCTGTTCTAGCTGCACTTTCATTTCCAAGCAAAGCATTCAGTCTAGTGCTCTTCTCCAGAGAAATTCAACATAGTTAAAGCTGGATCCTATTTGTAAGGTTAGTAAAGGTGTCATTTGGGGAATGGGAGATTACATTCCCTTCTTGTACAATGCAATTACAGTTTGAGTTTCTTGGATTTCACAAACTAAAGAAAGTATGAAAAATGGAAGATCTCAAACAATAGACAAAAATCTATGTAAATATAAATGTTATTCTGGATTAAAAAATAATCACAAGTAGAGAATGGGAGATATGTAGCTAGGTAGTAATTTTTTTATAAAAGATTTTTAAAGTTCAGATGTGGTAGCATGGGGAACATACTTAGAAAAATATAATAGCTGTCTCTCCAAAAAAAAAAAAGTCTATGTAGGCACTTTTAAATTTAATATGCATTATTAACATTTTCCCATCACTTTCTTAAATCTAGACAATCCGCAAAACAGTAAATTGAATCCTGATTTGTCATTTTCCAATTTATGAGGCATAATATTTTACTGAAAATTTAATATCAATTCTCCTGAGTCGATTATACTCTCCTAGGTGGCATATACCTATACACTTTAATAGTGGAGAAACTTAGACTGATGGATCACTTGAGCTTGGCAGTTCTGAGCTATAGGAAAGCTAAGCTGATCAAAAGGCAGCATTAATTTTAGCACTGAGTGCGTAACAGGGTTGGGGCCACTAGCACATCTGAGAGGAAATATGACCTAGATAAGAAACAGGGTAAGTCAAAGTTTTTGTGCTGATTAGTAGTGGATGTCAGATCCATGAATGATTGTTGAACTTCCAGTATTAAAGAAGAGGGGAAGAGAAAACAGGAGGAAGAGCAGGAGGAGGAGGAAGAAGAGGAGGAGGAAGATAAGAAGGACAAAGAGGAGGAGGAGGTTAGAAGTAATGTTATGAAATTTGAGGAACAAGCAAGAGAGCTAAAAGATGAGAATTTATTTTGAACAACATTTGAAGGAGTTTGAGAAAGGGAGCCAAAAAAAAAAAATAAGATGATATCTTAAAAGGACTTATGGTCCAGGGAAGGATTTTTGTTTGTTTGCTCATTTTATTTTGTTTTGATTTGGATGGAGGAGATAGTCATATTTGAATGTAGTAGTGAAGGAACCATTTAGGAGATACTGAAGATTTGTGTGAGGGGTAAGTATGAAAGATACAATATCCCAGAAAAGATAGAAAAGGTAAAATCAAGTGTATATGTTGAGGATGTTGGCCTTAGGAAAAAGAAGAGTTATTTTTTTGTCATTTAATGAAGAAAATGAGGCTAAAATGGGAGATGATTTTAAGGGCTTTTGAGATAAAGAAAATGGAAGAAGAGGGATTTCATTTCAATGGTCTCAGTTTTCTAATGAAAGTAAGAACCAAACTCCTCAGTTGAGAGAAAACAGAAAGAGGGCAATGTGAAAAGGGAAGAGAAGATTTGGAATAGAATCTAGGTGGAGTGAGATGAGAAATTAATTAGAGGAATACAGTAACTATTTTGCTGAATCAAGGGTCCAGTTGAAATTGAAAAAAATATATGTATATGTATATACATGTATATAAGTATATATTATGTATATATTGTTATTATATATAATTATTATTATATTATATATAATATGTATATATTATTAATATATGTATATAAATATACATATATATATATATTTTGTTTTTGGAGGCTGGGGTTAAGTGACTTGCCCAAGGTCACACAGCTAGGAAGTGTTAAGTGTCTGAGACCAGATTTGAACTCTGGTCCTCCTGAATTCAAGGCTGGTGCTCTATCCACTGCACTACCTAGCTGCCCCCTGAAAAAAAAATATTTTTAAGGTATAAAATGGTAATTGTTTCTACAATGAGGTTGGTGGAGGGAAGGAAAAAAAAAGAAATTTACATGATAACTTTATCATATATTTAAGGGAAAGCAAGTTGTACATAATAGATTTGCAGTTTTATGTTCAATCAACTTTTTATTTCACTGTTAGTGAAATGCTTGTTTTATTCCATAAATTCAAATTAACATATTTATTTTTAAAAAGTATACAGTTAGTACAGTTTGAGATTTGCTGATTTCATTCAGATATTTGTGAGTAAGATTAGAAAAAAGTAAATATCCAAAGTAATCCAAAGCTGTGGTTTGGAAAGATAAGATCAGCTATAGGATTCAGGAGCAGAAGACAATATAAAGTGGAAATGGCTAATTATTTGGTTGATTTAGAAAGAGAGCAAAATGAAGTCAGAATAGGGGTCATGATGGCCTGAGAAAGCAATGAGAGGTGGAAGTAATGAAGGTTTTAATGAGGGTGCTTGCAGGAAGAATAGAGCATTGGAATAGGAGGCAAGAAGGATTATGATCACTTAAGAGAATATCAGTCTTTTAATTAGGGAAATGGAATACTTATGAATAATGATAGGAGATAATATTTGATCATCTCTATATGTGGCTGAAATAGAATATAGCATTAGGTGCTGAAACTTAAAGAATTGAAGAAATGGGAGGTTAGAGAGTTCAAAATAATATCTTCCTAGTTATTAAAACCTCCTAGCATACAGTAACATGTTAGGAAAGAGAAAAAGTGAAAAAGCAGGTACTGAGCTAAGATAAAAGAAAGAGAATGATATGAGGGTTGTTATGCCATAACTAACATAATTTTGATTTTGGGGAATTCATGATCTGCATGGGTAATATTACATGATCTTAAAGATTTCTTTCATCCATAATATTCTATTGTTCTAGCAAGTGTCAAGGAAAAGACATGCTGTATCAGATTTCCATGTGAGAGAAAAAAAGAGATGCAGTAAATTGCTAAGCAACCAGAGGTCATATTTGACTCACAATATATCAAAACTTAGGAATAGTGAAGTGTGTAGAACTTGGTTTTTTCCTTTTCCTTTTTTTTTTTTTTTTTTCAAATGTGATTCACATGAGGACTTCAGTATAAATGAGTTAATGGCTGCTACTAATAACATCTTTATATATATCTATATCTATATATCTTTATATATTTATATATATGCTGCTTCCTTTGTACTTTTCTTTTTTAAAAATATTATTTGGTATATTTTCCCCCAGTTACATGTAAAATATTTTTAATAATTCTTTTTAAATCTCTGAATTCCAAATTCTTTCACTTCTCTCCCCCTCACCTCTTGCATTGAGAAGGCAAGAAATTCAATATAGGTTATACATGTTTAATCATGTAAAACTTTCCCATAATTGTCATGTTGTAAAGTAAAACAGATTTTTTAAAAAAGTGTACAATATGTATTTAAACACAATAAGTTTTTTTCCTCTGAGATTGGATAGCATTTTTCATCGTAAGTCCTTCAGAATTGTTTTGGGTTATTGTTTTGCTGAGAAGAGCTAAGTTATTGATAGCTGATTATCTTATAAAAATGCTGTTACTTTCTACATAGTACATTTCACTTTGCAGCACCTGATGTAAGTCTTTCCATATTTTTTGATAACATCCTGATCACCACTTCTTATAGCCCAATATCACTTCATCATAATCAATAGCACAGTTTGTTCAACTATTCCCCAATAATGTGCTTTACCTCAATCTCCAAATCTTTGTCCCTAGCAAGGAGCTGCTATAGATATTTTTGTATATACAGGTCCTTTTCTTTCTCTTTTAAAATCTTTTTTGGAATACTAAGGTAATAGTATTGCTCAGTCAAAGAGAGTTTATGATTTTATAGCTTTTTGGACAGGATTCAAAATTGCTCTACAGAATGATTAAGTTCACAACTCCACCAACAATGCACTGATGTTTCCTTTTCCCTATATCTCTTCTGACATTTGTCATTTTCCTTTTTTGTCCTATTAGACAATCTAATAGATGTGAGGTAGTACCTCTGAATTGTTTCAATTTCCTTAATTCTATTCAATAGTGATATAAAGTACATTCTTATGTTTATTGCTGGCTTTGATTATTTTTTTCTGAAAATTTCATATTTTTTATCGTTTTTAAATAAGGAGACTATGGTTATTTTTATAGATTTGACTCATTTCTCTATATATTTGAGAAATTAGGCTTTTAATAGAGAAACTTGCTTCAGTTTTTTCTCATAATTACTATTTCTGTTTTTTCCCCAACATCCTATAATCCCTGTTTACTTGATTCTTTCTGTCCTTTTATCCTGACCTTTCTCAAAAGTGTTTTTGTCCTGATTATCTCTCTCCCAAATCTGCCGTCTCTTCTATCACTACCCTCCCCTTCTCTTGTCACTTTCCCCTCCTATTTTCCTGTAAGGTAAGTTAGACTTCTATATCTAGTTGAGTCTTTGTGTGGTTCCCTCTTTGAACTGATTTTCATGATAGTAAGGTTCACTTACTTCCCCTCTCCTCTCCTCTTCTTTCTCTCTAGTTTAAGATGTTTTTTTTTTATCTCTCTTATGTGAGATAATTTACCCCATGTTACCTTTCTCTTTCCCTTTTCTACCAGTACATTTCTCTCCTATCCCTTAATCTTAATTTTTAAGATACCATCTCTTCATATTCAACTCACATCATATCTCTGTCCTCTCTTTCTATTCCTTCTAAGAACTCTAATAATATGAAAGTTCTTTCTTATGAGTTATGAGTATCATTTTCCTGTGTAGGAAAATAAACAATTTAACCTAATTAAATCCCTTATGATTTGACTTTCCTATTTACCTTTTTATGCTTCTTTCAAGTCTTGTATTTGAAAGTCAAATGTTCTATTGAGATGTGATCCTTTCATCAAGAATGCTTCATAGTACTCTGTTTCATTGAATATCCTTTTTTTTTTTAACCTGAATGATTATACTTAGCCTTTTGGGTAGCTGATTCTTTGTTATAATCCTAGACACTTTGCCCACCAGAATATTATATTCCAAGTTCTTTGATTCTTAAATGTAGACACTGGTAAATCTTGTGTTATTCTAACTGTGGCTCAATGAAACTTGATTTTTTTTTTCTGGCTGCTTGCAATATTCTTTCCTTGACTTAGGAAATCTAAAATTTGGATATACTATTGCTGAGAGTTTTCTTTTTCGGATCTCTTTCGGAGATAATTGTGATTCTTTTAATTTCTATTTTACTTTGAGGTCCTAGATTTTCAGTGCAGTTTTCCTTGACAATTTCTTGATAGATGATGTCTAGCCTCTTTTTAAGATTATCTTTCAGGTAATCTAATGATTTTTAAAAAAATTATTATAGCCTTTTATTGACAAAACATATTCATGGGCAATTTTTCAACATTGATCCTTGCAAAAACTTCTGTTCCAACTTTTCCTCTTTCTTCTCTCCACCTGGAAGGTAATTCCATACATGTTAAATATGTTAAAGCATATGTTAAGTACAATATATGTATACATATTTATACAGTTGTCTTGCTACACAAGAAAAATCGTATTTAGAAAGAAGGTAAAGATAACCTGGGAAGAAAAACAAAAATGCAAGCAAACAATAACAGAAAGCTTGTGAATGCTATGTTGTGGTTCACACTCATTTCCCAGTGTTCTTTTGCTGGGTGTGGCTAGTTCTGTTCATTACTGATCAATTGGAACTGATTTGGATCCTCTCATTGTTAATAACCACTTCCATCAGAATTGATCCTCATATATTATTATTGTTGAAATGTAATGATCTCCTGGTTCTGCTCATTTCATTTAGCATCAATTTATGTAAGTTTCTCCAAGCCTCTCTGTATTCTTTATTTATTCTTTATTACTTCCCCAAGCTCAGGCATAGTGACCAGTCATGCTGACCAGGCATAGGGAGGCTAATTGATTTTATTTTCAAACTGTTTGTCAGAGGACTAAGCCTGAACTTTGAATTTATTTTTTTTTACTCCTATAACTTTATTCTTAATGTGAGAACATAAAAGAGAGCAAAAAAAACAAGAAAAGTGAGCTGATGTAGGCAGCTTATGAACTAGTTGGAAAGTAAAGTGAAAAGCTGTTACAGTGTGGAACACATGTGCCAGTGAATTATAACCTCCCTTATTTCAGTAAACAAAAACCAATGTGAAATCTGACTGATTACTAAGATAAACTTATCTTGTACCCCAGGAGACTTGTAGATGACAAGTAGATATGTCCTTGTATATTTAGAAATGTTTATTAGCAGTCTCATGCTGAGCTATCCATTCTAGGACTTTCTCTGCTTAGTCATTTATTGAGTCATCAGTTTCAGTTTGATAACCCCTAAAAGCCTGGGTCTGTCATGAAAGAAAATGACTTCAAATGCCATTTCTGAAACAGTCCTAATTTTCTTTTTTATGAATACAGAAGACAAACAATGTCAGAGTGATTCTATCTAAGAACACAAAGACTGGGGTCTAGGAATGTCCTGTAGACAACTGTATGCTAGTTCTGAGAATTTTGTGTTAAAGTCCTCAAATATGCCTTCAATCCTTCACTTTTAAGTACAGAAATCTGATAGAAGCACATTCTGGCCATTTTCACTTTGTAATTACTTGTCCATGTGATATTTTATTTTTTCCAAAATTTTTAAAAATTTATTTTGTCTCTGTGTATTTGCACAAATAATTTCTAGGGACTTTCCAACATTCCAAGTAATAGAAGTACAAAAAAGTTAAATAAGCACAATTACTAAAAAAAAGCCACATAAATATGAAATCAGTTGTTTTTTGCTTATATTCAAGTTTTTTTTACTCTAGAGATTTATCTGTGTTTCATCTGAATAAGAGGAGTAAATCATCAAGAGATGAAAATTATATTTAAGGCTAAAAAAGTATGTGGAATTTAAAGAATCAAGAGGAAAAAATAGGAAAAGTTAAATTAATATTCTATGGACAAAAAAGATGGCTCATTTTACCCTCAAAACAACTCTGCAAGCAGATATTATTATATTTATTTTATAAATGAGGAAATTGAGATTCATATAGGTTTATGTAACTATCTCAGAGTTACATAACTAGTAAGGTCTGAGGCAAAAATTGAATTGTGATCTCCCTAATTCATTAGATTGCTCATCTGAAAAGTGAATAGGTAAAACTATATCATATATTCATAATGCTTATGTGGGAAGGGACTTTAGAAATTAGTGAATCATCTCTACCTACCTCCTTTCACTGTGATATGGGGTGGTTGAGAGGAGAAAAATCCCATGAAAAATAGAGAAGTGCCTAATAAAAATTTTCAAGTCAAAGAGATTGAATGGTTGTTTGGCTCATAAATTCTGCAGTCTGCAACACTGTATGATGATATTCTTTCTATTATCTATCCATCTTTGAGTTTTAAAAGTTTTACTCTGTGAAGTCTAATTTTTGGAAAATTTTGTGAATGTTACCATGCTGCTGATACTTACATAGTACTTTAATGTTTTCAAAATACTTTTTACATAAATTATCTCATTTAAAGCTCATGACAAACATTCACAAATGATAAAATTGAGTCAGAAACTAGAAAGGTCAGAAAGGGAGTTGATAGACTTACCAATATAATGGTTTAAAAATGTTTGTTCTGTTCTGTCTACTTCTATCTACTTTCCCTTATCCTCCTTTGATTCATCTCTGTTCCCTTGTCCTTTTTTTGCTTATTTAACCTGAAAAAAAACCTTAAGTTTTGTACCTGAGTTCTAAATAGTGCTATGTCAAACTTCCCTAAGTAACTTTTAGAGGAGCTATTTGTTTTCATTTTCCCAAGTGCCAGAAGCACAGAGATAGAGGACTAGGGTTGATTGTTGATGAAATCACAGATTTGAGACATCAGAAAACCACAAGGTCCACAGATACAACTAATGGACAAATGGGAAGACATAATCCAAAGCAGATTAAGCTCCTTAAGTGAAATGCACTTGTACATTAATTACTTATCAGAGCCCTGATCCTCTCCTTTCCTCTATGATCAGAGCTCTTTGTTGTGGCATCTTTCCTAAAGACTTCTGAATTAATATTCATGGAACTCTATAACTTAAGCTCTAAAGACTCTGGCATGCCAATAAAATGAATGAAGACAACAAATGAATGACTTTAGTTCTTTGGCAGAGCATCTAACAATCCAATTCATTAACCAGTGGGACATAGTGTTTTGGGGACTAAGTGCAGATGCACTAGAATTTATTAAAAGAAATTTCAAGAAGAAAGGGAAGAAAAATATGATACAGTATAAAGACTAGTAGTTCTACAATTAAAATATTTTCTTTTACAATGCTTATTGAGTGAACTTGGACATCACTTAGACTACTTGGACCTTAGTTTTCCCATCTATAAAATGAAAGGATTGAATTAGATAATCTCTAAGGTCAATGTCAGATCAAAATATATGATTCTTTGACCCCTTAACCTCAGTTTTCTCATCTATAAATGGCTTTTATAGAAGTTAGGGATCCCTATCACAACTTAAGCTTTCACTGGTAAATGGGGTTCTTATAGAAATGCTATATTTTGTCTTTGAGGTGCTAGTTGTTGTTAAGTCATTTTCCAATTGTGTCCTACCCCATTTGGGTTTTTTTAGGAAAAGACACTAGAGTGGTTCACTATTTTTTTCATTATTTTACAGATGAGAAAATTGAGGCAAAAGGAGTTCCAGGGTATATACACTAACAAGTGTTTGAGAACAGATCTGAACTCAAATATTCTTGACTCCAGGCCTGCTACTTTATCTAGATCTAGATCATCTTGCTGCCCCTTGTGTTTCTAGGAGTGCTCCTGAAGCATGTGGAATGTTATTCTATTCCTGGTGGCTTGAGTTCCTATTATATGTTCTTCTCAATTTTAATTGTTATTTATAGATACTAACTCCTTTATATCATTGATTAATGAAGAGATTAGTTCCCTAGTATCAACTAAGAACCATAATAAATACCAGTGATATTTCCTGGGTGAACAGGATAGGAATATTTCCTGAGAAGACATAGAAAGAATAGAAATACACACAATTTTCCAGTTTTCCCAGTCTTTCCCATATCACCCCTGTCTTTGGGCTCAGATTCAAAGTAGTTACTATAAGATATTCATTTATGAATGTGGTATAGCTAAAAGAACAATTACTTCCTGCTGTATGTCTTTGATTCACTGTCATGATAATTTTATCATGTCACTTGAATCTTTGCTCCTCACCAGGCCCTGCTGCTCCAAATTCTTGCATGGTCTCCCATCTCTGGACCTCTGGTGATTTACAGAAGAAGAAGAAAAAGTAGGAGAAGCAGAAGGATAAAGGGAGGGAGAGGGAGAGGAAGAGGGAGAGGGAGAGAGAGAAGGACAGGGAGAAGAAGAGGGAGGAAGAGGAGGAGAAAAAAGAGGAGGAGGAGGAAGTAGAGGAGGAAGAAGTGGAGGAGGTAGAAGAGGAAGAGGAGGAGGAGGAGTAAAAGGAAGAAGAGGAGGAGGAGGAGGAGTAAAAGGAAGAAGAGGAAGAGGAGGAAGAACAGAAAGAGGAAAAGGAGGAAGAAGAGGAGGAGGAGGAAGAAGGTAAGGAAAAAGAGAAGGTGGTGGTGGTGGGGAAAGAGACAGAGAGACAGAGATTGGCTTTTTGATTGTTAGATGACTATTAAATGTATATCCACTTCTGGGTCATCAATCAATCAAAATTTCTTCACTATATGATTAGGGTATTAGAAAAAGTCATAGGATATCTGCCTAGGATATAAAGGGAAGAGTAGGGCTCTTCTACTTCATGTCATTAGCCATTACTTGAAACAGAAACAACAAACAACAAACATTCATATTATGAGAAACCCCTCATTAGTCAATCCTCCATCAGTCCATCCCCCAAACAAGAGATTTGAACAAGGTTGTCCCTAAAGCATTTTCACTTTTGTGCCTAGAATTTTTTGATCCTATATGAAAGGGATAAAAATAATAACACCTGAAAATGAATACTTCTTAATAAATCTGTCTAAAGGAGATGATGTGTTATAGGAAACATGATGTGTCATGGAAACATGAAATGCATTATTTGAGTTCTGATTCTATTACTTTCTGAGTATTTGGTAAAAGCCCTTCACCACTATGAGCCTGAATCTTCAACTATAAAATAAGGAAAACAAATCCTTGTATTAGTTATTTCACAAAGGTGTTATGAGAAAAGCATTTTGCAAACTATAAAACCCTATATAAATGCAAGTTCTGTTGTCTGAGGACTCAAATCTTCCTGAAATGGCAATAGAAAAATGCTTGCTCTGGAAGTAAATTTGATTCTGAGGGAGACTATCATTTGGTCTATGTCAACAAGACTGAGTTGTTCCTGTGGAACCCAAAATTTTGTCCCTAAAGAAATCAAATTAGGTTCAATTTCTCTTCACCTTAATTCTATCTAGAGGATATTTGATTACTTTTCTCTTAGACATGCTATTTTGCTGAATGAGAAATTACGTCTAAATAAAGTTCTTTATACTTGAACATTTGATGAATTCATTAGTTTTCATTTATATAACATCCCATTTAATGTCTAATTATAATGACCACTTCTTAAATTTCATCTCTCATATAATTAATATGGCCCAGAGGAAATTCATAAAATAGACCATAATTCAAGAAGTAATGTGATGCTTCAAAATAAACAGGGAATAATACAAATATATAATACTAAGAATAATATATTTCCCAATGAATAAGTAGTCCAAAAGTATTAACAAAAAGTTACCAAAAGAAAAATAACCTACTATTGTTCCAAATAATTAATAACATGAGAACTGTAAATTACAGTCCTGAAGTTTCAAAAAAAAATTGGAGAAGTTTTATGAAGATTATACACTTGGCACACCCATGAATTGATCCAGTTTTAGAAAGAAATTTGAAATTATGGCAAGAAAGCAATTAGACTATAATGCTTGAAGCAGAGATTCTACTGCTAGACATATATTCCAAATAGATCACAGAAAGAAATGAATGCTCCAAATAAATAAAAATATTCATATTTGCATGCTTTCCCCCATTTTGGTAGCAAAGCATGTTGTACAATGCAAATGTCTTTTGACTGGGAAATGGCTAAACAAATTTTGGTGCATAAATGTAATGGCATATAATTATTTATAATGAATAAGAATTCAGAAGCATAGGAAGATGTATTTGAAGTGATGTGAAGTAAAACAATTAGAATCAGGGTAACAATGTTAAAATTAGTAACAGCAACATAATTGGTCAGCATAATTATAGCAACAATAGCACTATTTGAGAATAAAAAAGGGAGAGGAGGAGAAGGAGAAGAGGAACAACAACAACACAACAACAATAGCAACAGCAACAAAAACAAGACTGAAAACTATGTAATTATCATTGTGAAACAGGCAGTTAGATGGTGCAGTGGATAGCATGGATAGGAAGACTCTTCTTTCTGAATTCTGGCATGATACTTATTAGCTATGTAACCCTGAACAAGTTACTTAACCCCTTTTCTCTCTGATTCCTCAGCTATAAAGTGAGCTGGAGAAGGAAATGGTAAACCACTGCAACATCTTTGCCAACTACAAATGGAGTCACAAAGACTTAGACATGACTAAACATAACAGAATAACAACAGATAGGTGATGCAGATAATAGAGAGATAGACTTTAAGTTCAAGGAACCTGAGTTCATCTCTGGCCTCAAATAATTTTAAACTGTGTGATTAAGGGTAACCCATTTAATTTCTCTCAGCTTCAATTTCCCCATCTATAAAATGTGGATAGTAAGAACACTTACATTTCAGGATTTTTGAGAACATTAAGTGATGTAATTGGAGAAAAATGGCAAACCACTCAAGTACTTTTAGCCAGGAAAACCTCAAATGAGGTCATGATGAGTTAGAAATGACTGAAATGACTAAACATAAACAAAGTGACTTAATATTTGTAATGTGCTTTTGCAAACCTTAAAGTTCTATATAAATGATATCTTTATCATCCTCTTCAATACCATCTCCCTCCTCCTCCTCATCTTCATCATCATCAATATCATTCCTATAAAGCTTGATGAAATAGTATGTTTCCTTCTCTTATTTGAAAAGGCAGGGAGCTATAATTGAGGAACATTGCACAAACTATCAGGCTTATTTGAAATATATTTTTTTTCCTTTTAGTGAACTACTCTTTTTCCTTTTTTCTTTTTTATTACAAAGAATGTTTAGTGCAGAGGAGTTAGGAGGAATATATTTGAAAATGTAAAAACTAAAGTTTTCAATAAGAATTTAAAAAACAGAAGAAATAATTTGCTCAATGTTATTAAAAAGGAAGCACAGAACTTGGTTAATTCATGCTTTTCTGATATATAGTCAATGAGGAGAGGTTCTAGAAAATTACTGGGGTAAGTCAGAAAATTCCAAGCTCTTCAGATTTCCCCTCATAAACAAGGCAAAATTGTGCTTCAGAGATAACATAGAATAATATGGAATGGTTAAAAATGGTTAAAAACAGAAAAGAGTGGGACAGAACAGTGGTCCTCATGGAATAATCAGAGAAGATTCCAGATAGAGATTTGGTAAATATCTCCAACTAAAGGAAGGAAGGAAGGAAGGGGGAAATGAAAAAAAGAAAACATTTTAACAAATGATTTTTCTTTTGTTTCTTTCATAAATTCATTCATATATTCTCTTATGCCCTGAGGAGGGGGGTCACAGTTTACATAATATAACATATTGTATGTATGTATGTATATATATATATATATATATATATATATATATATATACATATATGTGTATATATATATTATATATAATGCACTAAAGCAGCAATTAGCAAGTCCTGGGGTTAGCTGGATTGAAAGGTAGCCTTCTCCCTAATCACAGCAGTTTTCACACCCAGACTCTCCAATATGGGGAGTAGGGCATCTGAGTCAGGGGAAATTAAGGGGACCTCTACTAATATGGAACATAAGCCTAGCTGTGCTGCTGAGATGCATCTTGGAGTGAAGTGGAACCAGAAAACACCAGGTGAGTGCAGAAGCAGTGGGGCAGGGATACTGCTGGCTGTGGGCACTTACAGGAAGGTGGAGTCCTTGGTTTGGAATTCCAGGCCAGAGGTGAATACTGAAAGAACATCTGAGTCCAGAGGCACCAACCTCCATACCTCAGGACTAGAGGTGAATACTCCAACAACCTGCTGCAAAACAAGTAGGCAAAAGAGAAAAACTCCAATCATAGAAGGTACTATGGGGATAGATAAAATCAGAGTTTTCAGAGAAGGAAACTGAAATAATTTTTTAAAAAGTCTCTCCAACCCTAAAGAGTAATGTCAAATGGTCACAAGTCCCAGAAGAATTCATAGAAGAACTTTAAAAAGACTAAAAATCAAATGAGAGACTTTGAGGAAAAGCTAAAAAAATTTAAGAACAAATGAAATACAAAAAAAAAAAAAAAAAAAGAAAGTCAACTAACTAGAAAAGGAGATCTAGAATTTTAAAGAAGAAAATGACTCCTTGAAAACTAAAATTAGATAAGGGAAAGGTAGCAAAGTTATGAGACCAAGCAATACTAAAACAAATGTAACAAAATGATAAAAGAATGTGAGACATTTCAAAAGAAAATAACAGATCTGGAGAATAGATGAAGAAGAGAAAACATAAGAATAATTAAATTACTTGCAAACTATGAGCAAAAAAAGAATATAATATACTAGTTCAAGATATAATTAAATAAAATTATCCCAAAGTGTTAGAAAAAGAAGGGAAAATAGAAAAAATCTGCTAATGATTACCTGAATGAGACATTATGAAGAAATCCCATAGGAAGATTATAACTAAATGTTGAAATCCTCAGATCAGAGGAAATATTAGAGCAACAACAAAAAATCTCCAACAATTCAAATACAATAGAGCACTAATTAAAATTACACAAGATCTAGCAGCTGCTACATAAAAAGACCACAGGTCTTGGAATACTATATTGAAGAGAAAAAGAACTAGGGCTGTATAAAAAACGTTATACTTTGCTGGCAAAGTTAAGCATATTCCTGAATGGAAAAAAAAAGACATTCAATGAGCTGTCAGAATTTCAAAATTTTGGTTGCAAAAGACCTGAACTTAATAGAAAATTTGACACATAAGATCCAAGAGAAATAAGAGCTGAATATCAAAGACTAATTTCAAAGGACTCAATAAAGACAGATTGTTTATGCTTTATATGGAGAAATATAAACCATATGTATAAGATTGTCATTAGTAAGTGAATAGTTTGAAAGAAAGATTAGGGTAGATTCTAAAAAGTAAAACTGTGTAGGAAAATGTAAAGGGAGTAAAATTAGGTTATATGAATAATATGTAAGAGCAAGAATTGACACAGAAGAACAGATAGAGAAGGTCTGGTAGTTCTGGAATCCTATTTATATTGGGAATGGGTTAAAGAAGGAAATATATATATATATACATATATATTATATATATGTATATACATATTCCTCAAAATGTATAAAGTCTTTTAAACTTATTAAGAAATAAAAGGGGGAGAGAATAAAATAAAAGGAAATATAGAAGACTATGAAGATTAATGGGAATGGAAAAGGTGTGTAATGGGAATGGGATAAAGAGAGGAAAAAGTTGGGGAGAGAGGATAAAAGAGAGGTCCTTGGAGTGGAAATAGATTAAGTAATAACAAGGAAAGGTAACAGGTAGAAATAGAGGAGTCAACAGGGATAAGAAATAAGAGATACATGCACAAATAAGAATGATGATCAGAAGTAGATTTTATTAGAAAAAAAAGTAGGGGTAGTAATTGGTGATCTCAAAGTTAAAGTTAAATAGACGCAATCAAAAGAGAAAAGTAAGGAAACTATACTAAATGTAAGCCATATTAATTAATATTGCATTAGCCTATTTAAAATAACTAGATAATATAAGGTTGGAATATTGCTTTGGTGTAGGAAATGATCAGTTGATATATTTAGAAAAACGTGGGAAAAAGTGAAACTAAGAAGGATGGTGCTATCCATCTTCAAAGAAGCAGAGGACAAGCAAATGCAGTACAACCTTACATATATATGAAAGTATATGTGTATATAAATAGCTATGATTATAGATATATATGTATACTGTATAATAGGCACATATGTGCATTTGTGTGTACACATACAGATGTATGGATATATATATATATATATTTATATATATATGTGTATATAAATATATCTGTGCTTAACTGTAGCCTGTTTGGGGGGGGGAGGAAAAGGGGAAAAAAAGAAATTTACTCTGAGGTTTGACTCAATGTTCTACATTGAAACATTGACTTAGATTGTACCTGCCAGCTAGATGTTTCCAAGAACATCCTCTGTGAACTTTGAATTTCTTATCCAGATGTAAAATGTACAGCCCTACTGAGAACTTAACCACTTAACAAAAATCAAAGACAATTTAGAATGAAACTTGATGTTATTTATTTTTGGGGAAGTGGGTCCTAATTGACCATTAAGAGAATGTAGAGCAGTAGACTTTATTAGTCCCTTGGATTTATATCATAGGTTTGCATTTTCAATTGCATGATATATTTTCATTCAGCATCAGAGTACATTTAACTAACTGTTTCATTTCATCACAGATCTAAAGGAACTAACATATTTATTAAGGCATTTTGATCCTTAGGAGACAGATTAATAAGAAGCTTGTGACAGTTCTGCATGATAAAATGAGTCAATAAACAGAAATGTGTGCTGACATTATATAGACTGATCTACAAATAATACAATACATATTTGGGTTGTCACAGAGAAAAATCATTTGACAAAGCCATTGCTATGATTAAATACAATCTCCAATTCTTAATTTTGTTTTTTGGGGGAGCATAACTATTTTTTTTGCAAATATTCCTAGATAATAAATAATATGGTACAATTTGTTTATATAAAATTATTATGAAAAGTAAAAGGGAGAGTGGTGGGGGAGTATTCTAAACACCATAATAAAGTACTGGTTTATATAAAGCAATCAGTCATTTTTATGTAATAATAAATAGTTAATAGTTTTAGTAAACTCATGGATATATGTGCATTATATATATGTATATATACATATATATATATGTATATATACATGCATACAGATTTATATGTTATATTATGTAAACTGTGACCCCCTCCCCTCCTCAGGGCATAAGAGAATATATGAATGAATTTATGAAAGAAACAAAAGAAAAAGAATTTGTTAAAATATTTTTTCATTTCCCCCTTCCTTCCTTCCTGCCTTCAGGCCTTCCTGCCTTCCTGCCTTTCTGTCTTCTTCTTTTCTTGCTTCCTTCCTTCCTTCTCTCCCTCTTTTCCTCCCTCCCTTACCTCTTTCTATTTTTTCAAAGCATTCTTCTAAACACTTTGGATACAAGTTGAAAAGCAAAACAGTCCCAACTCTCAAAGATCTTATATTCTAAGTTAAAAGATTCTTTCTCTGTCTGCTTCTGTCTTTGTCTCTTTGTCTCTGTCTCGCTTTTATTTCAGGTATAAATATTTCAAATACAATGGTACTTGTTCCTTTTTCCATTGTCTTAGAATCATAGAGACGGCCAGTTGTAAGAAATACTAGAACTCATTTTTTTCCTGCCTATATTGAAGACAGAAGCCCTCTCTGGCTGATCATCTTGACTCTGTAGACAGGTCTAATTCTAATTGTTCCTGATAAATACAGGTCAGAAATTCTAAATTCTGATGTCATCTTCATTAATTCCTTTGGTTTTTTTGGTCTTCATCAGTTCCTAAGGCTGAACTAGTACTGCTAGTAATTCAATAAATTAGTCGCTTTTATTAGATGTCTTTTACATGTAAGATATAGTGTGGTGGACAGAGAGCTGGTTCAGGTTTCAGGAAGAGATCTTCAAGTTTTATCTTTTACATTTTGGCAAGTCACTTATTCCATAGGAGTTTCCTCTGTCAATGAAACCAATGAAACTAACCCCTCAAAGATAGCATCCAAGTCACTGTATTGAAGCTCATGGATACAAAGACATAAGCAATGAAAAAGAAGATTTTGCCATTTAGAAACTAATATCCAATTGTCTGAGTGTGTGTGTGTGTGTGTGTGTGTGTGTGTGTGTGTGTGTGTGTGTGTTAGTGACAATAGAGGAGGATATATTACATAGAAAAATAAATATAACACTTGAGGAGGGGAGAGCATGAATAACTGGAAACACCAGAGAATAATTTATGGAAAATGTGGTAGCTGATTTGAAGTCAGAAGGACCTGAGTTCAAATCCGGTCTCAGACACTTAAGTCTTCCTAACTGTGTGACCCTGGGCAAATCCCTTAATCCCAATTGCCTCAGGGGAAAAATTGCTATTTTTAGGCACTTAAAAATTACTAGATTCTTTTTTTTTAAATTTTAACTCTTGTCTACTAGAAAAAAAGCTGAGAAGACTTGATTGGTCTGACTTCAAATATGGGTTTGTGGGGATATCTACCACTTTAGGAAATGAAGTTTACATGAGAACAATGTGGATTATGCTCTATAATCTATCTCTTCTCTTTTAGAGAAGAGTTCATTTTTTAAAAAGGAGCTTTAGTTCTTACAATCTTTTCATCTATTTTAATTAAAATATTTCAGTTAAAATTCATTGCTCAGAGATAAAGATTAAGTTGGTAGCTTAATAAATACTATAAAGAGATATTTCATTATGTCTAGAGAACAGTGGAATATAAAAATGATAATGTTAATTAGGTAATTAGGACAATTGTATCTGTTTTGTTCTTTTATAAAGAGAAATAAGTTTGATGACAACACTAGTATTTTTTAACTTCTGAAAAGCACACCAGTAATGTTTGAAATTTTTAAAAAATGTTCTGACCAACTGTTATTATAGAAAACTTTCATTTTCCTAATAGTAGATTATTACTTATGCCTTTAAACACAAAAATAACCTTTGAAACTATATGCACAAAATAGAATTAACACAATGAAAATACATAAAAATCAATTTGATTGATACTGTCAATAGTTTTTTTTAAATAGAAATTTTATGTAAGTAAATCAATAGATTCTTCTATAGGCCTCACAAATTGCTGAATAGAAATTTGGTAAGACTCCTAAGTGCTTTTCAGTAACTGAGGCTTAGGGTAGTTGTCAGTTGCCAGACCTTGAAAATAAAATAACTGCATAGCTCTGACCTTCTTGTTATACAGCTCCTCAATAGTACATAATCATCATAAACCCTTTCTAAATATTGGTTGATTGAATAATAAAGAAACAATTAAAAATTCAGATGGTTTTCTACACTCATCAATACCTTTTCCCTTCAAGCATAGGCTACATGTATGCAATAATGAAGCATCCCGATCCATTCATTACTTTGCTTTAGTCAATTGTAATCAATTTAGATTTGTGGAGGCAAACTAGATAAGGTAGAAACCTCAAATAATTATGGCCAATGGAAATCTAAAAACTAATGGAAACAAATTTCCTTTCTATGAAAATCTTCCTTCATTGACTTTCATCTGCACATTTTCTTTTCATTAGCAATGTGCTTTCATTTGTACAGTGGTAGTAGTGATGATAATGATGAGAAAGAGGAAGGGGAACAGGAGAAGGAAAAAAAAAGAGAGAAAGAGGACTGGGAACATGATTGATTGATAGATCGAATATAATCTAAAATAGGCTCTCCAGAAACTATCATATTATGGGGAACATCATGCTTAATCAAATGATTGTAATAAAAATTGTAATAATAAACAGCAAGAAATTTGATCTTGATTGAAGAAAAGCCATGTACTCTTGTGTTTTATTCCTTTCTTTTGTTTTCTTTTTTTAAATTAGATTTGCTTCCACCGAAAAGAATATTGTGTGGTGCTAACTCAAATATTTTTTTCTAGTAAATTGATTTATTTTTGATACATATTGATTTATGGATCATATTGGGGGAAAAAAAAACAAAACAAAAACAGAGCAAAAAGGAAAAGCCATGGGAGAGATTAAAAAAAAAAAACAAACAGAAAAAAGAAGTGAATATAGAATGTGTTGATTTACAGTCAGTCTCCTTAGTTCTTTTTCTGAATGCAGATGGTATTTTCTGTCCAAAGCCTATTGGGATTGCTTTGGATCACTGAACCACTGAGAAGAGCCAAGTCATTCATAGTTGATCATAGCAAATTCTTACTGTTATTGTGTGCAATATATTCCTTGTTCTGCTTGTTTTGCTCAGCATCAGTTCATATACATCTTTCCAGGACTTTCTAAAATCAGTTTGTTCATCATTTTTTATATTCATATATTACAACTTATTCAGTCATTCTCCTGTTGATGGACATCTACTTATTTTCCAATTCTTTGTTACCACAAAAAGAACTGCTACAAGCATTTTTGCACATGTGGATCCTTTTCTGTCCTTTATCATTTCTTTAGGATACAGGCCCAGTAATGGCACTACTGGATCAAAGGGTATACACAGTTTTATAGCTCTTTGGCCATAGTTCCAAGTTGCTCTGCAGAACGGTTGGATCTCTTCATAACTCCACCAACAATGCATCAGTGTCCCAATTTTCCCACATTCCCTCCAACATTTATTATATTTTTTCCTGTAATCTTAGCTAATCTGAAAGATGTGAGGTGGTATCTCAGAGTTGTTCTAATTTGCATTTCTCTTATCAATAGTGATTTAGAGCATTTTTTCATATAACTATAGATGGCTTTAATTTCATTATCTAAAAATTATCTGTTCATATCCTTTGAGTATTTATCAATTGGGAAATGACTTGTATTCTTAGAAATTTGACACAGCTGTTTACATATTTTAGAAATGAGACCCTTATCAGAAATATTGGCTTTAAAGATTTTTCCCAGTTTTGTATCATTTTTAATCTTGTTTCTGTTTGTTTTGTTTATGCAAAATGTTTTAATTTAACATAATCAAAGTTGTCCATTTTGTCTTTCATAATTCTTTAGTTCTTCTTGGATCATAAATTCCTTCCTTCTGCAAAATCTGATAGGGAAATTATCCCTTGCTCTCCTAATTTGTTTATGATATCATCCTTTATGCCCAAATCATGTATTCATTTTGACCTGATTTTGGTATGGAGTGTGAAATGTATGTAGGTCTATGCTGAGTTTATGGCATATTATTTTCCAGTTTTCCCAGCAATTTTTGTCAAATAGTAAGTTCTTGTTATAGAAGCTGGAGTTTGAAAGTTTATTAAATATTAGATTATTATTGGCCTTGATTATTATGTCATGTGTATTTAAACTATTCCACTAATCTACCACTCTATTTCTTAGCCAGTACCAAAAATTTTTGATGACTATTGCTTTATAATATAGTTTTAGGTTTGCCACCATCTTTTAATTTTTTTTTTCATTAATTCTCTTGATATTCTTGAACTTTTATTGTTCCAGATAAATTTTCTTATGATTTTTTCTATTTACTAACTCAAATCTTAATTGACACCACAAATCTCATCCTCTCTTCTCCCTCCTGATTGAAGAGTTGGAGGGTGAAGTACCAAACTCTCCCTGGTAACTTCCTTTATAGGGAGCAGAAATTGACCTTTCAGCTCTTTTCACTCAGAATCTGCTACTTTTATTGGTTTCAGTTGCACTGAAGATGACTTTATGCTGAGTACTACCTGGTTTCCCTTTCCCTATTGGCTTCCTGCCTCCTTTTGTCTGTGGTCTTTCCTTTTAGATTATAAGCTTCTTGAGTGCAAGAAATGTCTTTATTTTTTTTTAATTAATCATATTCTCAGCACTTATCATGACGCCTGAAAAAAAGTAAATACTTAATAAATATTTACTGGATTGGATGTGAGTTTCTCTTTCCAACTATTAATATGCCATTCACTTTATGCTAACAATAAAAACCCAGATTAGTTCCCTCTCCTACTTATGCCAGAGACTCTGGAAGGACTTCATAGAAAATAAGAAATATCTGACAGAGATAGTGAAGACAGAAATAATATTTACTAATGGATTGAATTTGTGGGATGAGAGTTCAGAGTCAAGTATGACACTGAGTTTCGAAAACTGGGTAAGTTGGAAAATGGTATTGCCCTCAGTAGTATTAGGAAACTATCAAATTTGAGGAAAATAAGCATTTGGAGTAAAAGAGGGATTTTTTAGACATGTGTTTGAGAGACCTATAGAATATACATTTTGAAATTTTCAAAATGCAGCTACTAATGCATTATTGGAAATCACAAGAAAGATGAAGCCTAATATACACATCTAGCACAGTTTCTGGCCCATATTAAGTACTTAATAAAAGTTTGCTGTTGATAATGGCAATAATTTAAGGTTAATAGAGTTAGAAATGGTCACAATGGCTCTAATCCAACCCATAAGCAAAAAGAATGTATACTAGAATTGCTATATATAAAACAAAGCTTTCTAAAGTCTGATATAGTAAAATGCAGTAGAGTACACTATAGTATATTATAGTATTGTATAGCATGGTATACTAAATTTAAATACTTGGCATTGTAAAGTCATTAAAGTTGTATCTGATACTATGCGATCTCATTTGAGGTTTTCTTGGTAAAGATACTGGACTATTTGCCATTCTTCTTCCAGCAGCTCATTTTATAGATGATAAACTCAAGTCAGAGGTAAATGACTTGCCCAGGATTACATGGCTAGTAAGACTCTGATATCATAGCTAAACCCAGAAAGATAAATCTTCCTGACTCCAAGTTCAGCATGCTATTCATTGCACCTCTTAACCCCCTCTTTATTATTTGTGGAAATTATTCTTTCTGGAAATACTTAGACAAAATTGAGTTAAGTATCAAGTGACATAAATTGGGCAAGGAAAGTGATTAATGAAATTATCAAAATTAAAATCTTGAAGACAAAAGAAAAGAAGTGGAAAGAGTGGAGCAAAGTGAAATGTCAGAAGAAGAGGACAAAGGAGAAGAGGAGGAGGAGGAAGAAGATGAAGGAAAATCAAAAGAAGAAGAGAAAAAGAGGGAAGAAGAGGAAGAAGAAGTGAGGAGGAAAAAGGAGGAAGAAGAAGAATAAGAAGAAGCAGGAAAGGGAAGAGAAGGAGGAGAAAAGGAAGAAAAGAAGGAAGAAAGAGGAAGAAAGAGAGAATGAGAAAAAAGAAGAGAAGGATGGGGAAGAAGAGGAGAATTGTAGTGCTCATTGGGATGTATATTAACGGTTTAAACTATACTTGAACTTGGAAGTAAGAGTGAATGCAAACACAAAAAATAACAACAAAAATATAATAAGAATTTAAAGCAACAGCCATTCAATACAACCTCCATTCCCTGAGCAAGAATGTGATACATGTAGAATTTATGAATTTGCTGAATGGTGTCAGACAAAGCTTTTCAAGTTCTGTCATTGACTTATAGTGTGATTATAGAAAATTTCACTGATTTTTTTTGGATTTTGTCTTCTTGACCTAACTTTCTGGTACTTTTTGTGGATTCATCAATGAACATAACTCACATTTATATAGCATGTTAATATTTATGATCTGTTTTCAATAAAATAATAATTAGATTGATGGAACAAATTATGCCCAGCCCAGCTTCTCTTTGAAGAAACTGAGACTCAGAAAATTTAAGTAACTTGTGTCCAGTCACACGATTAATGTGTTTCAGAGCTCAGGCCCAAATGCACATCTTCTGACTCCAAAATCCTTGTTGTTAATTCCACGAAGGACATTAAACTAAATATATGAGCTTCTTGGTACTCCTGCTTTGAAAGGTGCTATAAAAATGGAAAATTTTAATACAAGGTGCTATTATCTTCCCATGCTGCATAGACCTAGATTAATTTTCTCATAACCTCTTTTTATACAATTGTGATTATTGTTCAGGAAGAAATAAAAATATAAGAGATAATACTAACACATTATGTACAAGTTAATTACACCATACCCAATATGCAGTTGATACCTTTCTATGGTAAATACAAATAAATCTAAACCATCTATTAATATGTAATAAGGGATCTTAAGTGTTTCTGAAGAAAAAAAAAGTTTAGTTGAATAAGCTTGAAAAAGATTAGGATTCATTCCTGAGATCTTTTGCAAACCTCCGAAATCTATGATATTGAGCCAGAAATCTCATGAAAATATGTTTTCCCATAGGATTTTTGACTGTTGCTTGTGTTCCAAGACATAAGAAAATAGGTAGGAGGTGTTTAATGTCTTCTTCTTTAGTCTATGTACTAGAAATGTAGAGTCTATTTCTTTTAAAAGGGAAACAAATCCAGCTTAAATATTTTTGAGATGGAATGATCTTTATTAGTAATAATTTAAGTGTGATGTCACCATTGATGTCAAGTCAGGACAATAAGGACTAATTACACATTGGAAATGACTTTTGAAGTTATTTAAGACAAACCCCTCATTTTGCAGAAAAGGAAACTGAGGACCAGAAAGTTAAAATGACTTGCTTATCATTAAATAGGTAAAAAGGCAAAAGAGTTGTTTTTTTTTTAACCAATACTTCTCAATCAGGGAAGGGAAGGATAAAATCTAATGCATTGTGATTTCCCCCTATTTATAATATTCCTCTAAATGAATAAAAAAAATATTTGGGGCAAAGTCAAAATTGTGTATGTAGACATTGCTTTAAGTTTTGGTTCCATGGGCATGTTATGTGTCAAAGGAAACAATGAAAACAGCAAAGTAACTGAATTAAATAAACCATGTGCCATATATGGAAGTTGGGAGTATTTCCTTCAAGGTCCAACTTGGGTGCCACCTTGTTAAGAAATTTTTCCTGACCCCTAGCCATTAGCATTCTTTTCCTCTTCAAATTATTTTAGACTTCTTTTTGTGTGTGTGTGTGTGTGTGTGTGTGTGTGTGTGTGTGTGTGTGTACCTATTGCACTTCCCATTAGAATTCAAGCTTTTTGAGGACAAAGACTATTTTTCATTTTGTGTTTGTAATCTCAACATCTTGCACAATTCCTGGCAAATATCAAGTATTTAAGAAACTTCTGTTTTGTTTTCTCACTTTTTCTTTTCCTTCCTTCTTGATCAGATTTTTCTTGTGCAGCAAGATAACTGTATAAATATGTAAACATATATTGGATTTAGCATGTATTTCAACATATGTAATATGTATTGGACTGCCTGCCAGCTAGAGGAGGGAGTGGGGGGAAGGTGGAGGAAATTTAGAACAAAAGGTTTTGTAAGAGTCAATGTTGGAAAAATTACCCATGCATATGCTTTGCAAATAAATAAAAAAAAAAAAAGAAAGAAAGAAAGAAAAGAAACTTCTGGTTGCTTCCAATATTTTTTAAAAGCCAGGCATTAGAGCTAGAGTGGTAGGGGGAGATACTGGCACACAATCACCTATTTTTGGTATTGCCTTTCTAGGGAAAACTTTTTCATTTCTACTGACAAAAAGAAGCAAGAAGAGGGGCAGCTAGGTGGTTTAATAGATAGATCACCAGACCTGAAGTCAGGAGGACTTGAGTTCAAATATGGTCTCAAACACTTAACACTTCCTGGCAGTGTGACCTTGGGCAAGTCATTTAACCCCAATTGCCTCAGGGGAAAAAGAGAGGATGAGCAAAATAATATTGAAAAGATCTTGTAACCCTTGTAGTTACAAAAACAATCAGAATTTGCTTCCCCCCCCCACACCCCCCTGTATTTTTAAAAGTTATCAATGAAGCACAGGGTTGCTATTGTCTTAAAAAATGATTTAGTTTGGATCTCATAAGTGCAGTGGAAATGCTAATGAATGTTCATTTATCATTAGTTGTTTTTGATTGTGACAATAGTTTTACTCATACAACAGGCAAGTCAATCTATGAAAAATCCAAATAATCATTACATATAGTTAAGCTTGCTTTCTAACTCCTATATTAAATTGCATCAATGCAATCAGTAATGAAAAAGGTGGCATAAATGTGATCTCATACTCATGTCCTTTATTATACTTCACCAATGTAATTGGTAGATTTTTAAAAAAAAAAAGATAATAATATTAAGATTCACATTTGTCCAATTCAGAACATAAGAACGAATGATCAACTTCTAATGGCTAAAAGGAATTCTGATGTAATGCATTATTTTGAATATTCATATACACCAAAACCTAAACATTTCAATTTGGCAATGCTCCATGGCCCTTTTGAATTACTGGCTAAATGACATTTGTAATACTCAAGCAAAAACAATTATTAATAATTTTCATTTCATTAGGAACACTACAATAAAATGTCAACAGCCTTAAAAGTGCATCAGGAGTGTACAAATTAATTTTGATTTTTTGAAGTGTAATTACTTTTGTAAGTACCAGACTCTGTAATCACTTTTGGCGTTATTTCTTGTGTAATCAATTATACTTAAATGAACTTATCTGTTTTCAAACATGATTTTCTGAGGTCACCTGTTGGCATTTTTGTTATAATAAAAAATTATGTTAGACTTACATTGGGTTAGAAGTAGGCAAGGTAATGATAAGATGAAATGAAAAAAGACAGTAGTGAAACCTGATTTAGAAGACAAATAGTAAAACCTAAACATATTTCTATTTACTATGAAAGGTATATTGTTTTTCAGGGTCATAGGACCTGAATTCCTGTCTGATCTACTTCACAGGATTGTTAATGTCATAAAAATTAAAATGCTTTGTAAGCTGATACAATTATTACACATATACAAGCCCTAAAATTGTTTATAACTGAAGAGAAGGTGAAAGTTTCAAGATACCCTAGATATTACTTTCAGATCTTATTAAAATCCAATCTCAATTAGCCATGTTTGGGCAAGCAATGGCAGGAGTTTGATATTTTCCTTTTCATCCTCCCTCATGCCTCTCCCTAACACACACACACACACACACACACACACACACACACACACACACACGGACACAGAGATTTATGTACTCAATTTCCCAGCTTGTCAGCTAATTGTCTAATGAACAGAATTGATTGCTAGTTCTACAAATTAAAAAACAAATCTCTGATATGGAATTAACAACTAAACACAACACTCAGTCAAATTTAAGAACTTATTTGAAGTACTAAGGACATAAATTTAAGTATTATTGAACTACTTCCTTAAATTCCATAAGTTCAAACCCTGAGAGGTTGATTACTGCCATTTTTTTTCAGAACTGAGGGGATCTCACCTAAATTTTTTGTGCTATTGCAGGAAAAAATATTTTTATTTCTTATACATAAAAATGTCCAAAGGATTTTCCCCTTAAACATTTTATACTGTCTTTCAGAGTTAATGTGGACTATGATTATACTTATTTCTGTGTAGGAGGGGGATTTGGTCCTGAGCAACTAATTTTTCTGACCAGGACATAGACAAAAATGAGATGTTAATGTGTTACTATAATTTCACAAAGCCCACTTTTACAAAGAATGATCACCTTTCTCGGATTGAATCTGGAAGGATAGTGACATTGGCTTAATGAAAATTAGCCATACCTTTCATCCCTAAATCCAACAAATCAACAAGTTTTTATCATGCCAAGAGCTATTCTATGTCTGATGATACAAAGAAAGAGAAAAGATCCAGCCTTCAAAGGATTCACAAGTAATATGAGATATTCTAGGACTATGACAGCCTTGCAAAAGCTCTTGTACTTTGGGATGGGAGTTTTTTTGGGGGGAGGTAATGGCAGTGAGTGTAGGAGGAGATTTCCTCTAACTGCAGAACAGTATTTCCAGATATACATAGATACAGAGAAACTGCATTCAAGCAACTTCTATGAGGGGACTTTTGGCATTTTTAGATGAAATTATGGATTATTTTTGTGATTTGTTATTTGATGCACTCATTCTTTAGAATTAGATTATTTAATTTCCAATTGGTTTTTACTCTATCTTTTTCTGGCCCTTTATTGAATGTAATTTTTATTGCATTGTTGTCTGAAAGGAAGTATTTATTATTTCTGCTTTTTTACATTTGATTGTGAGGTTATTATGAGGTTATGCCCTAATACATGGGCAATTTTTGTGAAGCTGCCTTGCACTGTATTCCTTTCTGTCCTTATTCAATTTTCTATAGAGGTCTATCATGTCTAGGTATTCTAGGATCCTGTTAACCTCCCTAGTTTTTTCTTGTTGTATTTTGTGGTTAGATTTGTCTGATTCAGACAGAGGAAGCATGAAGTCCTCCACTAATATAGGTTTTTCCAGTACGGACCTTTTTTTCAGCTCTTAATATCTTTTTATTTGATGTCATCACATCAGGATCCATTCAAAAACACATCTTCATTCAATATGATACCCTCCCACCTTCAGCTACCTGAGTGACAGATATTATTTTCCTATCAAAGGATATAAACAGATTAATCTTTAAATATACAGTTTCCCCCTGTTTAACCTTCATATGGTTTTCTTGAGTCCTCTATTTGTAGATTAATTTTCTGTTTAGTTTAGTTTTTTTTTTCCCAAAAGAAATCATTGAAATTCTCTTACTTCATTGAAACTCCATCTCCTCTCCTGAAAAATGATTCTGAGTCTTGCTGGGTAGTTAATTCTTGGTTCAATTCCAGGTCCTTTGCCTTTTGGAATATAGCATTCCAGAGCCTCCTATCTTTTATTGTAGAAGGGAAGAAGCTGGCCAGATCGTAGGCAATCCTGAGTATTGCTCTTTGATGTTTGAATTGTTTTTATCTGACAGCTTGCAGTATTTTTCTCTTGATATTATAGTTTCTGGAGTTTCACAACAATGTTCCTTGGGTTTTTCCTTGTAGGATCTCTTTCTAGAGGTGATTGATGGATACTTTCAATGGACATTTCCCCCTCTATTTCTAGAATATTTGGGCAGTTTTCCTTAATGAGCTCTTGTAGAATGCTCTCCAGGTTCATTTTTTTGGTTATGGCCTTCAGGTAGGCTAATAATTTTCAAATTGTCTTTTCTGGATCTATTTTCCAGTTTGGCTATTTTGCCAATGAGATATTTCACATTTTCTACCAGTTTTTCATTCTTTTTAGTTTGTTTAATTGATTCTTGCTGTATTATAAAGTCATTAGCTTCCATTTGCCCTGTTCTAGTTTTTGTTTTGTGATTTTCTTCAGTTATCTTTTGTATCCTTTTTCCATTTGGTTTATTCTAATCTTTGAGGAGTTCAGGAAAATACAGAGACAGAGAAAGACAGAGACAGGAAAACAGAGACAGAGGAAAAGAGGGAGGGAGAGAGGGAGAAAGGGAGAGAGAGGAACAGAGAGATAGAGAGAGACAGAGAGAAAGAGAGAGAGAGACAGAGACAGAGAGAAAAAGAGAGAGAGACAGAGAGAGACAGAGACAGAGAAAGAAAGAGAGAGAGAAAGAGAGAGAGAGAGAGAGAGACAGAGAGAGAGAGAAAGAGAAAGAGAGAAAGAGAGAGAGAGACAGAGAGGCCAATAGACATAGAGATACAGAAGTAGAGAGACAAAGACACACAGAGAAGCAGAGACAAAAAGACAGAGAGACACCTAAGAAGAGAGGGAGGGAGAAGAGGAAGAGACAGAGACAGAGAAAAACACACACACACATATAGGAAAGAGAAAAATGGAGACATAAAGAGAGGGAGGGAGAGAGGGAGAAAGGAAGAAAGAAAGAAGGGGAGGGAGGGAGAAAGAGAGAGAAGGAGGGAGGGAGAAAGGGAGAGAGACAAAGGAAGGGAGGGAGATGGAGAGAAAAAGGAAGAGATAAAGGGATAGAAAAAGGGAGAGGGAGAGGGAAGGAACAGGAGAGAGAGAGAAGAGAAGGAAGGATAGGGAAAGAACATTTATTAAATGCTTACTATGTTCTATGCTTTATGCTAAAGGGAGAAAATGTGCTTAGTGGGCCCACATCCCAGTTATAAGACTCTAGCCCCATATAAGACTCACTATATGGTGAGTAGCCTGCCTAAACTCTATTTAGTAATGATTCCTCTATAAGCCCAGGTTCATCACTGTCCATCTGCTAGGGAGGCACACCCTTATGATGGCTGAAGCCCCTAAGTCACAGCCACTACCTGCTATACCCAGTCCAGATCTGCATTCTCTGCCAGGAAGATGTTTCAGATTTAAATTCATTTAAATTCAATGCCATCCATTGACCATTAGAGTAAATTTTTCATGTTAGTCTACTTTTAGTTGACTTTGAGTAGTACTTAATTTTTATTGAAAAAAAGAAAGACTTATTTACATGTAATGATAATAATAATAGCTAGTTTCTAATGAGAACAAGGTAGTATTTAATTTAGTGTCTATAGTAGGTGCTATAACAGCTAAATATTAGCTATTATTTACATAGCATTTTAAAGTTTGTCAAGCAACCTATGAAATAGGTATTATCACTATCCTCATTTCACAAATGAGGAAATTAAGCCCAAGAAATATTGTGTCAAGTTAAGATTAAGTCTTGACAACTCAGGCTATCCAGATTCAAAGGCCAGCATTGTCCATTTTACAACTGTACCCCCCAATCCATAATTTTAGCCATTATATCAAGCCTCTTAAATACTTTCCATGTCTTATAATTTGGAAAACTCTGGCCTAGCTAGGTGATCCTAATGAATGACTGTGGCTATGTTGATGATGATAGCTGCATTAATAATAATGTGACATAACGCTAGTTCAAACTTAGTTGGACTCATTCTTAGATAAGAGGCATATTTTCCAGTACTGCTTGTGAAAGTCTTTCCACTCTGGTAATATAGATCAGCACTTAGGCTCATCTGGCATCAATTTCCAGAACTCAGGATCACCTCCATGCTATAATAGATATCAGAAAAGTAATTTTTTTGGGAACAAATATATCATATTACTAATAAAAGTGCAATTAGATAGATAAAATGATGAAATATGAAAGGAAAAACTTAAGGTTTATTTTTAAAATTAATCTCTTGATTTCAGAGAAAAAATACTTGCATTGACCTAAGAACTCTGTTAATTAGAGGTTTGCTAAATTGTTTAGTTTTTATGTCTTGCCAAGTGTGTAATTACTTTGGTTGGCAGTTTTTTATTTTAACTGTTCTCCCAAAGAAAATTATGCAACATAATTATTAACTCTAAAATTACGCACACATTTATCTGCTGGTATTTGCTTTCATGCTTCAGCTGTCACTTAAACATCTCCTACTTGAATCCTGCACCTGTTCTCCAATGATGTTTTCAATGTGTTTGCACTAATTTCCCATTATATAGCAGAAAGCCAAACACTAGGAGAGATAGAGGAACAAAAAGTGTAATTTAATAGAAAATCAGTTCCTATTAAAATAGAACCCCCAATCACATGCAGAATAAAGAATACTGATTCAATTGGCCAGCTTGATAATGTTATTTAGTGCCTTCTTTTGGTATTCTCATTCCCTCTGAACATTTTAACAAGGTACCTCAAACTCAGGCACAAATTGATAATAATTCCTTTGTCCAGTTCTAGCCTCTGGATGTTTTGAGGAGAGTGAAATAAATGACTTGCTTGTCATGGAAAGAAAGAAGAATGTAAAAAAATAACAATTACAATCCATGATGCACATAAAAATAGAAATTTCCTTTTAAAATGAGCCATTATTATAGATTGAGTAGATTCAGAATACAAACTATAATTGTTTAAGTTTTTTTTTGCATCTTGACTGTCTTGCTTTAAAAACAACAGCATTGAACTGTATGCAACAAGTAGGAAGGGAGCAAACATTTATTAAGCACTGACTGTGCCAGCCATTGTGCTAATGGCTTTATAAATTTTATTGTATTTTAATCTCATCTCCACCCTGAAAGGTAGGTACAATCCTATCCTCTTTTTACAGTTGAGAAAACTGAGGCAGACAGAGATTAAGTGATATTCCAAAGGTCTGTTTTCTAAAAGACATGTGTTAAAGAAAACGTGTTAAATCTGGATTAGAAATGAGTCTTTTTGACTCCAGGCAAATATTCTTTCCATGATCCCATTAATCCACCAATTGCCCCACTATATTAAAAAAAAAAAAAAAAAAAAAACCCAAACCTTCCAACAAGGCTCACAGAATGCTCTGAGTTTAACTATTTGAAAGCATCTAAACATGTGAAATAATTATTAAAGAACTGAGATCTCTCTGAGTCTTGACAATGATTCTCTTGTAATATTTCAAAGGCTTAGAGATTGGTGTTTTTTTGGCAACTTTATCAAAATAAACTAAGTACATAGGTTCAACATTGTCCAGTTTAAAAGGCTGTTAAAACAAACAAACAAAAAAAACAAAAACAAAAACAAACTCATTTTTGAAAATATGTTAATGCTGATGCCTAATCCCTTTCCAGGATATAAAGTTGCCAAAACTTCAGTTTAAATTTGAGTTGTCAATTTAGTTGGAGTTTTATGGTCCATACGTATGGGAGAGTTCTACAATGCCTGATTTGCCAGGCTGATGCTGGCAATCCCCAAAGTGAGAAGGCAGATTCTGGAGCCCTCTTCCCTCGGCACTAAACTCAATTGCTAGTTTAACTACTTTTATGCATTCAGCTCATCTGGTTATTTAGAAATATTACAATGAAATAACATTTATCTCTTAGGTTAAAGAGAGGGCTAAATATACAAAGAAGTGTCTTTTATTGAACTTTATATAATGAATTTCTATGTTTATCCATCAGATTCAAAAGTACTACTTTGAAAATCTGAGAGGTCCAGTATTGAGCTTTGTTATCATGATTAAGGCTGCTTCTATTGACTTTATATAATTATTGTTCATTTTATTCTTTGAGTTAACTATTAGATTTTATTTCTATTTCCCTAGGCAAGAATAAGAATGGTCAAAGAAGTACTAATAACATATTCCTTTCTTTTCAAGATACTTAGTGCTTATGTGATAGAAAATTTTTTTCCTTTTGATTTGTGGTAGAAATGCAGGATTGAGTTTTCTGCCTCATTTTTTGACTCTAATTTGTCACCTTCTACAACAATTCTAAAAAAAAATCAGACTTTAATGATTTGATTCATTCTTGGAAAACAACTTTATGTTCCATTTTAAGGAAACTGCTAGACATATTTTTTACTTTACACCTTCTGGCGCCAAATGCAAACATTGACTGAAAAGCCAGGCTTGTAAACAGCCTCCTGTCTAAACAATAAAAATACATGGAAACTTCTCCTTTGATTAGTGAATTAACCATAAACTATGCATTTGAAGAGAGAAGTAAGATTATATCATTCTGTCATAAAATATTTGGGAATTTATCAAAGGAAACTCACAAGGCATATTAAGTTTCATATTACAAATCCATACTGATTAGTGGTTGAGAAAACCACAACAATTTCCATCTGAATGTTCATTTAGCTATGGCAGCATAGAAAAGAAGTAGAAGAAGGAGGTAAAGAATATGAGCCAGGAGAAGGAAGGAAGGAAGGAAGGAAGGAAGGAAGGAAGGAAGGAAGGAAGGAAGGAAGGAAGGAAGGAAGGAAGAAAGCTTTGAAGGAAGGAAAGAAGGAAGGAAGGAAGGAAGGAAGGAAGGAAGGAACAGAAGAAGGAAGGAAGGAAGGAATATGGCATGAGTATGGTAGCAATGTGTTGACTTATTTGTATATTTGCTAATGGGTTTAGTTGGTGGAAAATGTGTGTAAAGTACCCTAGCATGTTTGAGAAATTGTGTGTATGGATTAAGAATTTGTTTGGTATTTTATTTATTATTAGGTTAAGTTCTATGGTGATTAGGATTCCTGATACGGTTATGATGAGAGTGGAAAGTTTTGTGTATAGTTATCAGGATTATTGTGGTTGGAGAGATGTTGGATGATAGTAGGAATCCTTCAAAGGAAGGAGGGAAGGAAGGGAGGAAAGAAGGAAGGAAAGGAGGGAGGGAGGGAGGGAGGAAGGGAAAGATAGAAGAAAGAAGGGAGGGAAGAAAGGAAGAAAATATTTAGCTATAAGTTCATGAAACAAGTGGGATATAATGGTATGAAAATTCCTGAAAGAAATTTTAGGAAGCTAACAAAAAATACTTTTGGTTTATTTCTTAAGGGATAAATGAAGTTACCATTTTCTAAAAGGAACTTATCTATATAAAGGAAGTTAAAGGTTAATACTTAATGTGTTAATTTAGGTACAAAAGAAAACAATTAAATAGTACAATGTTAAAATTTTATTTTTTAAGAACTAAAAGAATATTATGAACTTAATTCTGTGTTTTACTTTTATGAAATCTATTATTTACCCTTTGCCTAATGATTAAAATGTGCCTGATTTGATTTCATACTTTTCTTTAGTTCGTTTCCAAGTGTAAAATAAAATGGTGTGAAATTATACCTGGCATAAATTTCTTTTTCATTTCCACTTGGTAAGACGACACAACCTTAAACTTGTATCCCAGAGTTCTATTTCTTTTTCTTGTGTCTCCAATGTTTACCATGTGAAGATTATGTCATGCTGTTTATCAAACATAACTGTTCTAATAAAATCCCATCTCTGGAAATACTTTGAACAATTACTCAACTGAATTCCTAAAACCAATTCAATGCAATTCTCAAATCAAATCAAAAGCAAATAGTTACACCCCTTTTTCCTATGCTTTAAAAATAAGGTTTCATTTGCTTTTAAAATTTATTTTAACTTCATGGAAATTCCCTCCACGAATACAAATAAACAGGTTCTCTGCAATGTTGAATCTTACAGAATTATCTAATTATGAGTGATTGGCCCCATATTTCCTAACTAGTATACTTCAGAGAAGGACTTGAATCTAGGTCTTCCTGACTATCAGATTGGTTCTTTAATTCATATTCAATATGTAGTTATATTTTGACTTAAATCTTTTAATTTTATTATCTTTTGTTTTTATCTCACCTAGATCTCCCTTCTCTTCCAGAAACCATTCTTTTAAAAAATTCTTCAAAATTAGTAAATTTAAAAAAATGATATGATAACTCATGTTGTATACTTGTGGATATCCTACTTTGCAAAATTGAGAGTGAGAGAGAGAGAGAGACAGAGAGAGAGAGAGAGAGAGAGAGACAGAGACAGAGAGAGAGAGAGAGAGAGAGACAGAGAGAGAGAGAGAGAGAGAGAGAGAGAGAGAGAGAGAGAGAGAGAGAGAGAGAGAGAAAGAGAGACCGAGACAGAGACAAAGACAGAAAGGAGGAAAGGGGAGAGAAGAGAGAAGGGAGGATAGGGGATGGGATGAAGGAAGGGAGAGAGAAGAAAAGGAAGAGGGAAGGAGGGAGGGAGAAAGGAAGAGAGATCTAATTTCTATATTTGCATTACATATACATATACATATATATATACACATATACATACATATGCAAGCACACATGTTTATTAAAGAGAGAGAGGAAGGAGACAAAGACACAAATACACATACAGATAGATAAATATCTTTCATTTTTACATTGCCTAAAGCTTTCCATCTCTTCTTGAGAGTGATATTCACTTCTTGTCTTCTCCTCAAGAAACAAATTCAACAATAAAGAATGTTTTGAAAAGAAAAAAAAAAGTAAGAGAAAAAATTAATAAAAGCAATGAATGCATTAAAACAAGTTTCAACTAAGACACTAATATCACCAAAATAAAGCCTTTTTAATTATTAAAAAATAAAACAAAGCTCATTCTTATACACAGTATTTCAAACTTCTGCTTGCAAGCCTCTGGGATGGGATAGAAAGAGATATCTTCTCATATCTCTCTTTTAGAACCAAACTTTTTCTTTGTCTTAAAAATGAATTATTTTTAAAAGGTCTCATAACTTGTTGGCGAGATTTTGAGAAGATAGGCATGCCAGTTCCCTGCTGGTGGGACTTGTTTCAATAATTCTGGAAGGCCGTCTGGAATTTTTCAGGCAAAGGTAAGATTTTTTTCATAAGTTTGACTGAAAGATTCTACTATAGATGCTCCCAAACAAATTACTGGCACTAAGAGAGACCCATATGTGCAAAAATGTTTTGGCTAGCATATTTATATTGAAAACTGGAATAAAAATATGAGCTTGTTGATTTAGGAAAGGCTCAACAAATTATGCCATATAATGAATGTAATGAAATGTTAAGGAGCTTTTTAAAAAAATTATCTATTTTTAATACACATTGCTTTATGAATCATTTTGGGAGAGAAAAATCAGAACAAAAGTAAAATCCATGGGAGAGGAAAAAAAAAAAAAACAGAAAAAAGAAGTGAACATAGCATGTGCTGACTTACATTCCAATCTCCATAGTTATTTTTTTAGATACAGATAGCATTTTCTGTCCAAAGTTTATTGGAATTCATTTGGGTCACTTAGGAGAACCATTTAGAAGAACCAAGTTTTTTATAGTTGATCATTGTACATTCTTCCTATTGTTGTATAAAATGCATTACTGGTTTTGCTTGTTTTGCTCAAAATCAGTTTGTGTAAACCTTTCTAGGCAGCAGCTTATTTATTAATTTTTAATAGAATAATAAAATATCATTATATTCATATATCATAGCTTACTTAAGCATTTTTTAATGCACATGTGGATCCTTTCCCCTTCTTTATTATTTCCTTGGGATACAAATCTAGTAGTGGCACTGCCGGGTCAAAAGATATGTAGTTTTGTAATCCTTTGGGTATAGTTCCAGATTGCTTGGATCATTTCACAATTCCACTAAACAAAGCATTAGTGTCTCATAACCCTTCCAACTTCTATCATTATCTTTTCCTGTCATCTTAGCCAATCTGAGAGGTGTGAAGTAGTACCTCAGAGTTATTTTAATTTGCATTTCTCTATTCAATAATGATTTAGCTATTTATTCATATGACTATAGATGCTTTTAAATCTGTCATCTGAAAATTTTCTGTTCATATCTTTTGACCATTTATCAATTGGGGAATGACTTGTATTCTTATAAATTTGACACAGTTCTTTATATATTTTAGAAATGAGACCTTTATCAGAAATACTGATGTATAAAAGTTCTCCCAGCAATTTTTGTCAAGTGGTGACTTCTTACCCCAGAAGCTGGAGTGTGGTGGGTTGTTAAATTAATAGATTATTATAGGCTTTGATTATTGTGATATATATATACACACACACACACACACACACACACACACACACATATTTCATTGATCCACCACTCTGTTTCTTAGCCAGTATGAAATGGTTATGATGACCGCTGCTTTATAATATATTTTTAGGTCTGTTATTGCTAAGACACCATCTTTGCGTTTTTTTTTTTTTCATTGATTCCCTTGATATTCTAGATAGTTTGTTCTTCCAAATGAATTTTTTAATTATTTCTTTTCTAGTTCTATGATGTTTTGGCTATTTGATTGTTGTAGCACTGAACAAGTAGACAATTTAGGCAGAACTGTCATTTTGATTACACTGACTCTATCCATGAGCAATTGATATTTTCCCAGTTCTTTAGATCTGACTTTATTTGTGTGAGAAGTGTTTTGTAATTGTGTTCATATAGTTCCTGAGTTTGTCTTGGCAGGTAGGCACCCAAATATTTTGTTATGTCTTAATTTATTATAAGTGGAATTTCTCTTTCTATATTATTACTGCTGAGCCTTGTCAGTAATACATAGAAAAACTAATGATTTGTGTGGATTTATTTAATATCCTACAACTTTGTTAAAGCTGTTAATTATTTTAAGTAGGGTTTTAGCTGGTTTTCTTAGTTTCCATAAATATGTGTCATATCATCTGCAAAGGATAATAGTTTTGTTTCCTCATTGCCTATTCCAATTCTTTTAATTTATTTTTCTTTTCTTAAAGACAACATTCTACTACAATCTTGAATAATACTGGTGGTAATGGGCATCCTTGTTTCAGCCCTGATCTTATTCGGAATGCATCTAGCTTTTCTCCATTGTAAATGTTTGCTGTTGGTTTTAGATAGATACTTATTATTTTAAGAAAAGCTCCCTTTATCTTTATGCTCTCTATTTTTTAAAAATAGGAATGGGTGTTGTATTTTGTTAAAGGCATTTTCTGCATCTCTTGAGCTTATCATATGGTTTATTTCTATTGGTTCTGTTGTTATTGATATAGTCAGTTATGGCAATAGTTTTCCTGATATTGAACCAGCCCTGCATTCCTGGTATAAATCCCTCTTGGTTGTAGGATACTATTCTGTTGAAAAATTTATTTTGTCTCTTTACTAATATTTTATTTAAAAATTTTGCACCAATATTCATTATGGAGATTAGTCGATAATTTTCTTTCTGATAAGATTCCTTCTTTACCTGTTTTTTCAAATACTTTACATAGTATTAGAATTAATTCTTTAAGTGTTTGGTAGAATTCATTTGTAAATCCATCTGGCCCTGGAGATTTTTCTCTTAAGGAGTTCATTATTAACTTTTTCTGTTTCTTTTTTCTAAAATGGGACTATTAAAGTAATTTATTTCCTCTTCTGTTAATCTGGACAATTTATATTTTTATAAATATTCAGCCATTTCAGTTACATTGTCAGCCTTGCTGTCATACAAGTGGGCAAAATAACTCCTAATTATTACTTTAATTTCTTTTTCATTGGTGGTAATTTCATACTTTTCATTTTTGATGGTGATTCAGGTTTTTTCCCCTTTTATAATCAAATTAAAGATTTATCAACTTTGTTGGTTTTTTTCATAAAACCAACAGTTTTATTAGTTAGTTCAATAGTTTTCTTCATTTTGATTTTATTAATCTCTCTTTGGAGTTCCAGAATTTTTAATTTTGTATTTGATTCAGAGTTTTTAATTTTTTTTTTTAGCTCTTTTAGTTGCATGTCCAGTTTATTGATTCCTTCTTCCTCTATTTTATTCATGTAGATGTTTCTGCTAAGAACTGCTTTGGCTGCATCACATAGGTTTAATATGTTGTCTCATTATTTTCATTCTTTTGGATGAAATTATGGATGTTTCTTTTTTTAACAATTGATTGGTTCTTGTATGTAGAAATGTATTTTATTTGGACTTTTGATGGATAGAATAGAATATGTGTAAACAAAAACAATACATCTCTGAAGAACAAGTTGTGCTACCAACAGATTATTATATCTGACACTACCACTTTGCATAATGGATAGAACAATCCATTTTATTATCTGTGTGATCCTAGGGAAATCACTTAACTTTGGTTTGCCTCAGTTTCCTTAATTATAAAATAGAGCTAATAATTGCATCTTTGTTACAGTGTTGTGTGAGCATTAAATGAGATAATATTTGTAAAGCATTTAGGTCAATGTTCGGTCTATACTGCTTTTTATAGTTACTATATAAATATGGATGAGATTATTATGGAATACTATTGTTCTATAAGAAAGGAGGAGCAGTATGCTCTCACAAAATAAGAAAGTCCTCCATGAGCTCATATAAAATGAAATGTTCTAAGTACAGAGAAACAGCAATGTTATAGAATGATTAGCTGTCAATGACTTTGCTTTTCTCAGAAATACAGTGATCCAAGACTATTCTGAAGGAATTATGATGAAAAATGCTCTCCACACACAAAAAGATAGTGGACCTTGGAAAAAGTTTCAGTTTCTCCCCTTAAGGATGAGTATCATTGATGACTTGAAATGAAACAATGATGAAATTAAAAGATGATGTCTCTATTTCCATTTAACTCTTTGCTACTTCTGATCTTTCCTTTTGATTCACATTGACTCAGTGATTCAGCAATTCACTGAAATTGTGAATGCTACTGATTAAAATTTTGCAATCATCAAATCACCTAAATTTTTTCAATGGTTTATAATTATATTTGGCATTCTGCTACAAGGATAAATGAATCTGAATGACTGATAATTTTGTTATGTGAAAAATAAAATGGAATCTTATATATATATATATATATTTCATTTTCACTAAATACAAATCATTTTTACTCATTTTGTACTTGAGTATGACTTTACCAGGGAATGAAGTCAGATGTAACAGAATCTCTAGTTTCAGTAAATCTTGTGTCTTATAAAAATATGCCATAATTCATATACTATTAGTGATGATACTGTATTAGCATATACAAACTTTTCAGGCTTTGTAGGAAAAGTGGCTTTAGTGCCCATGAAAAATTAATATAACAACAACAAAAAAGTTCAGTGACACAGCACATTTAATGGTAAAAGGTTGGGGTATCCCTGAAGATATGAAAAACTCCAAATTAAAGACTTTACTTCAATTCATAGTTTTACTTAGATTACAGAATATTAAGTAAAACAATCTCAGTAAATCAAAATGGGAGAAAACATCATGTAGCTCTTGTCAGCTACAATTACAGTTCCCAGAACCAGTAGCTGAAAGATAATATAATTCACATTTTCTGTTAGTATTCAGAATTGTTAATTCATGGGCAAGTAATTTAGATGAAGTCTAGATGAGAAATTGAATTTTAAGCAATTCATCAGGAAAATCAGTACTTACTATTATTGAGTTGAAAACAGTTATCGATGATTATTGGTCTTGGGATTTGACACTCTAGGTTTCCTGTAGCAAGTAGCATGGAAAGAATTAACGAGCTTTACATATAATTGGGATTTTTTCATTGTGTTAAAAGTTAACTCAAAAAATAGTTAGCACTGAATGATAAATGAGTACAGATAGATGAATCATATTTTTGAATGGTGATCAAAAGAAAAATGTGATGTTGAAAGGGTTTATAATTGGAAGTAATTACATGGATAAAGGAGTGATTAAAATTTTCACTTAGAAAAAATATGTGGATGAATAATAAGAACCCTCACATGTATTTATTTTTATACACAGAGATATAATTTAAATGATTTTCTAGACACCAGGGAAAGACATAATATCTACCAAGTACATTTACCATTGCTATGCATACATGTTGTGAAAATATTTGGATAAAAAGTAAAACTTTTAATTTGCTAGTATGAGTTGACTAACATATTGTGGGTGTGAACAAAATTTTTTTGAAAGTCAGACTACTCAGCTATAGCCCAGAGTAAGAAGATTGTTTCTTAGATGATGCATTTGAATATTTAGTCATTTAGATGTTCCAGAAACTTTAACTTAACTCTAATACTCTTACTTGCAATCTTTGACCATATTAACACCATTGAAGGGAGTGAATCATATCCATATTGAATTCTTCTCCTAAAAGAAAGCAAAGGATTTATGGACGTTGCAGTTAAATGAAAAGAAAGCTCAAATGTTTTTCTCCAAAAAGCAAATAAATGTCTTGATTTTATAGTGCCACAAAGATAATGCTATAACCCTATTCAAGCAGACAACAATGCAAATAATTGGAGTCTATGTTTAAGCAACTATTGGAGGAAATGAAGTAGAGAAATCTATTGAAGAATTTGACATGATTCTCTGAATTGAATAAACATATACTTTGATATTCACTTTTTACTATGTTCCATTGCACTTGTTTTAATACTGATTGGTCATTGTTTGGAGAAATACAGTTTATCAACAAATAAAATATGTCAGAATTATGTAGGCTTTTCTGAAGCCTTTATATAATGAGTATATTTTTGAGGAAGAAAGCAAAAAAAAGTATTGGGATGTGGAAATCAGTAGATGATATAATAAAAAATTAAATTGACTCTAACTTAATGAAGACAAAATTGATTGGTTATATATGTAGCAGAATCAGTTTTTTTTCAAAATCAGTTTTGTGTGAATCTAGAACATAGGTTGATGTAAACAAGTCAGGGAGAAATAATCAAGATAAGAAAATGATATAACATATGAAAAAGTAGCTTCAATATAATTTTTTAAAGTGAATTGTCAATTCTGAGGAAAGGGATATGAATAAAGGAAAAAATATTGACTCTTATTTGTTTCTCTAAAAAATGTCAATATAAAGCTGTACACACATGCAATCAAAAATAACCATGCACATTTCTATTTTGGTCATGTCCTGCAGTTGAACAGTGAATGGGACCTAGAACTGAGTAGGAATAAAAATTCACATTGGATCACATTTGGTGATATCCCTAATTGCTTATTGCTACCACATGCCATTATCTTAATAATGTATTCTCCATGTGTTGTTGATTTTATTTTGGGGATGAGGAATTTAACTATTTGTTAAGTATTTGAAGCTTATGTATAATAGGGAGCAGGACAATGGGAGTCCCATACTTTGATTAGCTCAGATAGTTTCCTAATGAAATCCACCATTTAGAAGTAGGGTAAGCCTGCTTTTAAAGATGAATATTAGAAAGGTACCTCACAAAAATTAGTATGTGTGTAGGTATTCTACATATGTTCTTTATGTGTTTAATATATAATGAAGAAGGACATTTGAATGGCTGTTGATACAAAACTGGTATGCTTATAATAGGCAGTAAATGACCACGCCTTTTCTTGATGAAGGATGGATGAAGAGAATGAAACGTGATGTGTTCCTATCAAAAGGGACCTTACATCTACCTGAGGAGGGATTGTATTATACTGTTCTGCAGTATCACAGGTGACTATGATACTCTGTTCTAAATATTATTCCTTGGAGTTATCCAGCTTGGCTGCTGGTAAACTCTAGAATGGTATCAAGTTTCTAAAACTTTAGATAATATTAGACCTTTAGAATCTCATCAGCTCATAGCTTAATCCAGTCTTTCTGTGTCTTCTGTAAGAACATGAAAGAATGAAGCAACTGAAGCAGTAAAATGGCTCACCACACATCTCCGTGGAGGTTTCCATGAGATATAGAACACTACCAATGCTCCTGAGGGCTGGGTTCTTATTAGCAAATCCCCTATTAGATAAGGAAGCAGCTTTGAATTTGGTCACAGCAAGACAAATAAGGAGTAATGCACAGAAGGTGTGAAGGGATGATTCTAGGTTTGCTGAAAGGAAAACTTTCTAGCTATTAAAATTAACTAAAAATATATGAAAAAGCCTGAAGAGGTGAAAGCTTCTCTTTCCTTATGGAAACTTGATAACCACTTGCCAAGCATTATATGTAAATCATTTTATCTGAGGTTCAGGTTTGAGGAAATGGTCTCTGAGGAAAATTCCAATATGATCTGTTGTATTATTGTCCTATGTTTGTGACTCTTGAATCATCATGACCAGAGAAAGATCCATACATGGGAGAAATGGAATGAAGATAGGTAGGCATAAGCAGACTCTAATAGATTATTCACAGTACTTTATATTTGTAAAGTGGTGAAAATGACATTGTTAAAGATATGGTGATTGACAAAAAGAGTTAGAACAAAATAAGATGGAATGAATGGATGGATTGTCCAAGTCAGATCTTGGTATACATGAGAAAATCAAAGGATCATAGGATCACAGAAAGTCCCATAGGTTGGACAGTTATTCTTCAGAGGATTTATTTAAAGTCATAGAAAATAATTATATAGTAAGATATAGAGTGATTGTTATAAGTAAAAGGGAAGATCATAGAATCATCAAAGTATTCAGAATTATTGAGGATATTTTTCAATTCATTTTAGTTTGTTTCAACTTACTTCAAAAAGCATTTTAATATTAATTTACTAGGTACCAGTCATCAATCTAGCTGATAGAATTAGAAAGATAAAAATAAATTCCCTACCTGAATTTCAAAGAATTTACATTTTAGTGGTTTGGGGGGCACAAAATTATTTTTTTAGAAAAATACAGATTGTTTTATTAATCATGTTGAAGAGAGAAAAATCAGAGCAAGAGGGAAAAAGGATGAGGGAGATAAAATAAACAGAAAAAAAGAAGTAAACATAGCATGTTGATTTACATTCAGTTTCCTTTTTCTGGTTACAGATGGCATTTTCTGTTCAAAGTCTCTTGGGATTGCTTTGGATCACTGAACCACTGAAAAGAACCAAGTCTTTCATAATTGATCATCACACATTTTTGCTTTTATTGTGTATCATGTTCTGATTGTTTTGCTCAACATCAGTTCACATGGATCTTTCCAGAACTTTTAAAAGTCACCTTGCTCATCAGATTTTATAGATAATGGTATTACATTATCTTTATTTCCCACAACTTATTCAGCCATTCCCCAATTGATGGGCATACACTCCTTTTCCAATTCTTTGCCAACACAAAAAAGATCAGCTACTAACACTGTTTGCATATGTGGGTCCTTTCCCCTCTATGATTTTCTTGGAATACAGACCCAGTAATGACACTGCTGGGTCAAAAAGTTTGCACAGTTTTATAACTTTTTGTTCATAGTTCCCAAGTTGCTCTCCAGAATGGTTGGCTCTCTTCACAACTTCACCATCAATGCATTAGTTTCCCAATTTTCCCACATCCCCTCCAACATTTATCTTTATATTTTCTTATCATCTTAGCTGATCTGAGAGGTATAAGGCACTTCAGAGTTGTTTTAATTTGCATTTCTCTAATCAATAGTGATTTAGAACTTTTTTTTTTCACATAACTATAGATAGCTTTGATTTTATCATCTGAAAATTGTCTGTTCATTTCAGGGCTGGTGCTCTATCCATTCACCATCTAACTGCCCTTTGTATTCTTATAAATTTGACCCAGTTCTTTATATATTTTAGAAATGAAAACTTTATCAGGAATATTGAATATAAATTTTCCCCCAGCTTTGTACTTCCATTTTAATCTTGTTTCTGTTGGTTTTGTTTGTGCAAAACCTTTTTAAATTAATGCAATCAAAATTGTCCATTTTGCCTTTCATAATATTCTCTAGTTCTTTGGTCATAAATTCCTTCCTTCTCTAAAAATCTGTTGGGTAAGTTATACCTTATTCTCCAAAATTATTTATGCTATGATCCTTCATACCCAAATTATGTACTCTTTTTTATTGTATTTTGGTATGAGGTGTGAGATGCAGGTCTATGCCAAGTTTCTGACATATTATTTTCCAGTTTTCCCAGAAATTTTTGTCAAATAGTGAGTTCTTATTCCAGAAGTAAGAGTTTGAGGTTTATCAAAACCTAGATTACTGTAAGATTTGATGGTTGTATTGTGTATATTTAATTTATTCCACTGATTCACTACTCTATTTCTTAGCCAGTACCAAATGGTTTTGATGACTGTTGCTTTATAATACAGTTTAGGTTTGGTTCTGGTAAGCCACCACCTTTGTATTTTTTTTTCTCATCAATTCCCTTATTATTGTTGACTTTTTGTTCTCCAAGATGCCTTTTATTATTATTTTTCTAGTTCTGTAAAACTTTTGGCAGTTTGGTATGGCACTGAACAAATAGACCAATTTAGGCAGAATTGTTATTTTGATTATATTAGCTCAGCCAAGCCAGCAATTCATATTTTTCCAATTGTTTAGATCTAATTTTATTTGTTTGAGAGATGTTTTGTAATGGTATTCATACAGTTCTTGGGTTTGTCTTGGCAACTTGGCACCTCAGTATTTTATTTTTTTCTGTAGTAATTTAAATGTAATTTCTCTTTCTATCTCTTGCTGATGGGCTTTGTCAGTAATATCTAGAAATGCTGATGATTTATGTGGGTTTATTTTATATACTGCAACTTTGCTAAAGCTATCAGCTGTTTCCACTAGGTTTTTGGATGAGCTTTTAGAATTCTCAAAGTATATCATTATATCATCTGCAAAGTGTGATTGTTTTATTTCCTCATAACTTATTCTAATTCCGAAAAAATAGAGGATGAAGGAGTCCTACCAAACTCCATTTATGACACAGACATGGTACTGATACCTAAACCAGGTCGATTGAAAACTGAGAAAGAAAATTATAGACCAATCTCCTTAATGAATATTGATGCTAAAATCTTAAATAAGATATTAGCAAAAAGACTTCAGAAAATCATCCCCAGGATAATACACTATGATCAAGTAGGATTTATTCCAGGAATGCAGGGCTGGTTTAATATTAGGAAAACTATTAGTATAATTGACCATATTAATAATCAAATTAATAAAAACCATATGATCATCTCAATAGATGCAGAAAAAGCATTTGACAAAATCCAACATCCATTCCTACTAAAAACTCTTGAGAGTATAGGAATAAATGGACTATTCTTTAGAATAATCAGGAGCATATATTTAAGACCGTCAGTAAGCATAATATGCAATAGAAATAAACTGCAACCTTTCCCAGTAAGATAAGGAGTGAAACAAGGTTGCCCACTATCACCATTACTATTCAATATAGTACTAGAAACGCTAGCCTCGGCAATAAGAGCCGAGAAAGAGATTCAAGGAATTACAGTAGGAAATGAGGAAATCAAACTATCACTCTTTGCAGATGACATGATGGTATACTTAGAGAACCCCAAAGACTCTGCTAAAAAGCTATTAGAAATAATTCAGAATTTTAGCAAAGAGGCAGGATACAAAATAAATCCACATAAATCCTCAGCATTCTTATATATCACCAACAAAATGCAACAGCAAGAGATACAAAGAGAAATTCCATTCCAAACAAATGTTGAGAGTATAAAGTATTTGGGAATCCATCTACCAAAGAAAAGTCAGGAATTATATGAGAAAAATTACAAAACACTTGCCACAAACATAAAGTCAGATTTAAATAATTGGAAAGACATTCAGTGCTCTTGGATAGGCCGAGCGAATATAATAAAGATGACAATACTCCCCAAACTAATCTATTTATTTAGTGCTATACCAGTCAGACTCCCAAGAAACTATTTTAATGACCTAGAAAAAATAACAACAAAATTCATATGGAAGAATAAAAGGTCGAGAATTGCAAGGGAACTAATGAAAAAAAGAAAGTCAGAGGAAGGTGGTCTAAGTGTACCTGATCTAAAGCTATATTATATAGCAGCAGTCACTAAAACCATTTGGTACTGGCTAAGAAATAGACAATAGATGTGTAGGTCAGTGGAACAGATTAGATACAAAGGACAAAAAAGGGTGGATCTATAGCAATCTAATCTTTGACAAACCCAAAGATACCAACATTAGAGACAAAAATTCATTATTTGGAAAAAACTGTTGGGAAAACTGGAAATTAGTATGCCAGAAATTAGATATGGATCCACACTTAACACCATATACCAAGATAAGATCAAAATGGGTCCATGATTTAGGCATAAAGAATGAGATAATAAATAGATTAGAGAAACAGAAAATAGTCTACCTCTCAGACCTGTGGAGGAGGAAGGAATTTATGACCAGAGAAGAACTAGAGATCATTATTGATCACAAAATAGAATATTTTGATTACATCAAATTAAAAAATTTCTGAACAAACAATACTAATGCAAACAAGATTAGAAGGGAAGTAACAAATTGGGAAAATATTTTTAAAAGTAAAGGTTCTGACAAAGGTCTCATTTCCAAAATATATAGAGAACTGACCCTAATTTATAAGAAATCAAACCATTCTCCAATTGATAAATGGTCAAAGGATATGAACAGACAATTCTCAGATGATGAAATTGAAACTATTTCCACTCATATGAAAGTGTTCCAAATCACTACTGATCAGAGAAATGCAAATTAAGACAACAAATTAATACCACTACACATCTGTCAGACTGGCTAAGATGACAGGAACAAATAATGATGAATGTTGGAGGGGATGTGGGAAAACTGGGACACTGATACATTGTTGGTGGAGTTGTGAAAGAATCCAGCCATTCTGGAGAACAATTTGGAACTATGCCCTAAAAGTTATCAAACTGTGCATACCCTTTGACCCAGCATTGCTGTTATTGGGCTTATATCCCAAAGAAATACTAAAGAGCGGAAAGGGACCTGTATGTGCCAAAATGTTTGTGGCAGCTCTTTTTGTAGTAGCTAGAAACTGGAAGATGAATGGATGCCCATCAATTGGAGAATGGTTGGGTAAATTATGGTATATGAAGGTTATGGAATACTATTGCTCTGTAAAAAATGACCAGCAGGAGGAATACAGAGAGGTTTGGAGAGACTTAAGTCAACTGTTGCTGAGTGAAATGAGCAGAACCAGAAGATCACTATACACTTCAACAACAATACTGTATGAGGATGTATTCTGATGGAAGTGGATATCTTCAACATAAAGAAGATCCAACTCACTTCCAGTTGATCAATGATGGACAGAAATAACTACACCCAGAGAAGGAACACTAGGAAGTGAATGTAAATTGTTAGCACTACTGTCTATCTACCCAGGTTACTTACACCTTTGGAAGCTAATACTTAATGTGCAACAAGAAAATGGTATTTGCACACATATATTGTATCTAGGTTATATTGTAACACATGTAAAATGTATGGGATTACCTGTCATGGGGGGAGGGAGGGAATAATTTGGAAAAATGAATTCAAGGGATAATATTATAAAAATAAATTTAAAAAATTTTTTAAAAATTTAAAAAAATTAAAAAAATAACTTATTCTAATTCCTTTAATTCCTTTTTCTTTTTTATTGCTAAGCAACATTTCTAGTATAATATTGAAAAATAGTAGAGATGATGGAAACCCTTTTTTCACTCGTGAGCTTATTGGGAATGCACCCAGCTTTTCTCCATTTCAAGTAATGCTTGCCACCAACAGGAGGAATACAGAGAGGCTTGGAGAGACTTACATCAATTGATGCTGAGTGAAATGAGCAGAACTAGGAGATCATTATACACTTCAACAATGATACTGTATGAGGATGTATTCTGATGGAAGTGGATATCTTCAACATAGGGAAGAGCTAATCCAATTCCAATTGATCAATGATGGACAGAATCAGCTACACCCAGAAAAGGAACACTAGGAAATGAGTGTAAACTGCGAGCATTTTTTGTTTTTGTTTTTGTTTTTCTTCCCAGATTATTTTTACCTTCCGAATACAATTCTTCCTTTGCAACAACAACAACAACAACAACAACAACAACAACAACAACAACACAATTCGGTTCTGCACATATATATTGTACCTAGGATATACAATAAGGTATTTAATATGTATGGGAATGCCTGCCATCTAGGGGAGGGGGTGGAGGGAAGGAGGGGAAAAATTCGGAACAGAAGGGAGTACAAGGGATAATATTGTAAAAAAAATTATACCTATTCATATGTAGTGTCAAAAAAGTTATAATTATTAAATTAATAAAAGAAAAAAAATAATGCTTGCCGCTCATTTTAGATAGATGCTGCTTATTATTATTTTTTTTATTATATATATTTTTATAATATTATCCCTTGTATTCATTTTTCCAAATTATCTTCCCCTCCCTCTACTCCCTCCCCCCGATGACAGGCAATCCCATACATTTTACATGTGTTACAGTATAACCTAGATACAATACATGTGTGTAAATACCATTTTCTTGTTGCACAATAAGCATTAGATTCCGAAGGTACATGTAACCTGGGCATACAGACATTAGTGCTAACAATTTACATTCACTTCCCAGTGTTCCTTCTCTGGGTGTAGTTATTTCTGTCCATCATTGATCAACTGGAAGTGAGTTGGATCTTCTTTATGTTGAAGATTTCTACTTCCTTCAGAATACATCCTCATACAGTATTGTTGTTGAAGTTGCTGCTTATTATTTTAAAGAAAGCTTCCTTTATCCCTAAACTCTCTAGTGTCTTTAATTGGAATAGATGCTGTATTTTCTCAAAAACTTTTTTTTGGCATCTATTGAGATTATCATATAATTTCTTTTGGTTTTGTTATTGATATGATCAATTTTGGTAATGGTTTTCCTGATATTGAAACAGACCTAACTTCCTGTTATAATATGGTCATAGTGTATTATCCTGTTGAGAAGTTGCTGTAATCTCTTTGCTAATATTTTATCTAAATTTTTTGAACCAATATTCATTAGGGAGATTGGTCTGTAATCTTTCTCTTTTTTGGCTCTTTATGGTTTAGGTATCAGTGTCCTATTTATGTCATAGAAGGAATTTGGCAGGGCTCCTTTAATTATTTTTCCAAATAGGAATTAATTGTTCTTTAAATATTTGGTAGAATTCACTTGTGAATCCATCTGGCTCTGGCAATTTTTTCTTTTTCTTTTTTGAAGTTTTTAATTTTCAAAAGATTTGCAAGGATAATTTGTCAACACATACCGTTGAAAAACCTTGTCTTTCTATTTCCCTCCTTCCTCCACCCTCTACCTTAGATAGCATGTAACCCAACATATGTTAAACATGCTAAAAATAATTGTTAAATTCAATATATATATATATATGTATATATACATATGTATGTATATATATACATATATATATATATATATATATATATATATATATATATAATTATCTTGCTGCACAAGAAAAATCAGATCAAAAAGTGAAAAAAAGTAAGAAAGAAAATAAAATTCAAGCAGTGAAAATGCTATGGTCCACCATCATGAAGATCATTGGAACTGTCCTCAATAATCTCATTGTTGGAAAGAGCCACATCCATCAGAATTGATCATCACATAATATTTCTGTTGCCATGTATAATGATCTTCTAGTTCTGCTCACTTCATTCAACATCAGTTTATGTAAGTCTCCTCAGATCTCTCTGAAACCATCCTGCTGGTCATTTCTTATAGAACAATAATGTTCATATGATAGAATTTATTCAGCGATTCTCCAGCTGATGGGCATCCACTCAGTTTCCAGTTTCTTGCCATCACAAAAAGAGCTTCTACAAACATTTTTTGCACATGTGTGTCCCTTTCCGTCTTTTAAGATGTCTTTGGGATATAAGCCCAGTAAAATACTGCTGGGTCAAATGGGTATACACAGTTTGATATCCCTTTGAGCATAGTTCCATATTGCTCTCCAGAATGGTTGGGTTCATTCACAATTCCACCAACAATGCATCAGTGTCCCTGTTTTCCCACATTCTCTCCAATATTTGTCATTATCTTTTCCTGTCATCTTAGTTAATCAGAGAGGTGTGTAATGGGACCTCAGAACTGTCTTAATTTGCATTTTTCTAATCAATAGTGATTTAAAGCACCTTTTCCTAAGGCTTAAAATGGTTTCAATTTCTTCATCTGAAAATTGTTCATATCCTTTGACTATTTATCAACTGGAGAATGTCTTGAATTCTTATAAGTGTGAGTCAATTTTCTATATATTTTAGAAATGAGGCCTTTATCACAACTCTTGAATATAAAACTGTTTCCCCAGGTTATTGCTTCCCTTCTAATCTTGTCTGCTTTAGTTTTGTTTGTACGAAAACTTTTAAACTTGATATAATCAAAATTATCTACTTTGTGTTCAATAGTTATCTCCCATTATTCTTTGGTCATAAATTCCTTCCTTCTCTAAAGATCTGAGAGATAAACTACCCTATGTTCTTCTAATTTGCTTAAAATATCTTTATGTCTAAATCATGAACCATTTCAACCTTATTTTGGCATACAGTGTTAGTTGTGGGTTATTGCCTAGTTTCTGTCTGGCCAATTTTTCTTAGGGAATTCATTACTGGATTGTTAAATTTATTTTTCTAAAATGGGGGGAGGGACAAAATTAATATAACCAACAAGTATTTATTAAGCATTATCTATATTCCGAGTACTATACAAATTGATGGAATCCAGAAACAATGAACAGCAACATCTTTGCATGTAAGGAGCTTATATCCTAATTAGGAAGGCAATGAAATATGTCAAAATATATATAGCATAAATATAATACAAATATTTACAAATTAAATAGAAAGAAGTTTGAGGGGGAAAGCTCTAGCAGTTTTGGGAATCAAAAAAGGCTCTTTAAGAAAATGATAGTTGAAATATATTTTAACAAAAGAAAGTCTATGATGTGAGGTAAAGAGTATATTCCAGTATTTTTGGTGACAGTACAATGGGATATATTGAGAAATGGAACATCACAGATGAGTATCAGTGCCAAGGCTAGTGCTGGGTCACAATGTGTCTGAAGGGGAGGAATAGCTGATGAAGTTAGAAAGTTATATTGTAACCAGATTTTGTAGTGCTTTAAAAGGCAAACAGAGAATTTGATTTCATCTTAGAAATAACAGAAAGCTGCTAGAATTGAATAGGGGAATTCCATGGTCATAGCTTTATTAGAAATAAATTACTTTAGTAGCAGTGTATAGGATAGATTAGAATGGTGAAAGAATTGAAGCAGGAAGATGCTGTAATATTCCATGCAAAATGTGATGATGGATCAGGTTAAACTGGTACCTGTATGAATAGATCATGAACCTTTATGAAGGTAGAAATGAAAAGATTTAGCTATTGATTAGATTTTAGAGAGATAGGAGTAAAAGATCAAAAATAATACTTACATTATGAATCTCAGAGACTAGAAGAAGAATTGTGCCTTTTGACACAATTAGGAAAGGTTAGAAGAGAAAAAGGTTTGGGGGGAAGAGAATAGAAGAGTTTAATATTTTTCTAGGACATTCAATTTAGAATTTCCAATAAACAATTGGTGATGTGAAAATAAAATTCAGGGCAGAGAACTGGGTCTAATAAGGAAAACTGGGAATCACCTACATAGTATGATCATGAAAGTAAATAGTAATTGAAATAAATGTGAGAAGATAAAAGGAGGGTGGAGAGAAGAAGAGGATGAGTAGAGAAGAGAGCCCAGAAAAGAACCTTAAGGAACTTGAACAATTAGGGGACATGATATGGATCATAACTTAGTAAATGATAGTGAACATGAACAGTTGTCTATGTAGGAGATGAGCCAGGGGTGAGTAGTGTCTTTAAAATGTAGGAGGTGAGACTATCCAGTAGTAGATGATAGACAATTCTCTCAGTGTTAGTAAATCTGTTCAAAACATATTAGACCAAATAAAATACCATCAAATTAGGTCATTAAGATCATTAGCAATTGGCAGTTTTATTTGAATGAAGAAGAAGGAAGCCAGATTGCAAAGAGTTGAGAAGAGAATAGTAAGTAAAGATAATGACTTTAGGTTTTTCAAGAATTTTTTTTCTTGCTAATAAAGAAAGGCATGATATTGGATAATTGCTCCAGGACAGGTAGGGTCTAATAAATTTTTTTTAAATTTTTATTTTATTTTATAATTATAACATTTTTTGACAGTACATATGCATGGGTAATTTTTTACAACATTATCCCTTGCACTTACTTCTATTCAGATTTTTTCCCTTCCTCCCCCAACCCCCTCCCCCAGATGGCAAGCAGTCTTATATATGTTAAATATATTACAGTATATTCTAGATACAATATATGTGTGTAGAAACGAATTTTTTGTTGCACAGGAAGAATTGGATTCAGAAGGTAAAAATAGCAGTTTACACTCATTTCCCAGTGTTCCTTTTCTGAATGTAGCTGGTTCTGTCCATCATTAATCAATTGGAATTGGATTAGCTCTTCTCTATGTTGAAGAAATCCACTTCCATCAGCATACATCCTCGTACAGTATCATTGTTGAAGTGTATAATGATCTTCTGGTTCTGCTCGTTTCACTCAGCATCAGTTGATGTAAGTCTCTCCAAGCCTCTCTGTATTTCTCCTGTTGGTCATTTCTTATAGAACAATAATATTCCATAACATTCATATACCATAGTTTACCCAACCATTCTCCAATTGATGGACATCCATTCATCTTCCAGCTTCTAGCCACTATGAAAAGGGCTGCCACAAACATTTTGGCACATACAGGACCCTTTCCCTTCTCTAGTAGTTCCTTGGGGTATAAGCCCAGTAGTAGTATGGCTGGGTCAAAGGGTATGCACATTTAACACCACATACTAAGATTAGATCAAAATGGGTCCAAGATTTAGGCATAAAGAATGAAATCATAAATAAATTGGAGGAACATGGGATGGTTTACCTCTCAGACTTGTGGAGGAGGAAGGAGTTTGTGTCCAAGGGAGAACTAGAGACCATTATTGATCACAAAATAGAACATTTTGATTACAACAAATTAAAAAGTTTCTGCACAAACAAAACTAATGGAAACAAGATTAGAAGGGAAGTAACAAATTGGGAAACATTTTTACAGTTAAAGGTTCTGATAAAGGCCTCATCTCCAAAATATACAGAGAATTGACTTTAATTTATAAGAAATCAAGCCATTCTCCAATTGATAAATGGTCAAAGGATATGAACAGACAATTTTCAGATGATGAAATTAAAACTATTTCCACTCATATGAAAGAGTGTTCCAAATCACTATTGATCAGAGAAATGCAAATTAAGACAACTCTGAGATATCATTACACACCTGTCAGATTGGCTAAGATGACAGGAGCAAATAATGATGAATATGGAGGGGCTGTGGGGAAACTGGGACACTGATGCATTGTTGGTGGAGTTGTGAAAGAATCCAACCATTCTGGAGAGCAATCTGGAATTATGCCCCAAAAGTTATCAAAATGTGCATACCCTAATACATTTTTTAAACTTAATTTTAGGATAAGGAACAGACCTGAATATGTATAAACATAATGTATAAGGCACAAATTTTGATGAAGATATTGAAAATTAGAGAGGGTAAAGATGATTAAAGATTGTACTACACTGGAAAGACAGCAGGCTCTCCGACAAAGTGTTTATGTGTAAAAGTTGATCTTATCAAGAAAAAGGACCATTGCTTTATGAGAGATTGAGGGAAAGGAGATTAAAAATAGGAATGGATGTCAAGAACTTCTAAGAAGCAGAGCATGGAAAAAGAGGGACCTCATTTTCTCACTAAAGTAAGAATCAAGGTAATCAAGTCCAAGATGAATGAAAGGAATGAATGAATGGAAGGAAGATATGAAGGGCTTGATGAAGGAAGAAAAACTTTGGAATAGTTTGTGGAGTGAGAATGGAACTAAATTAGTGTGGAATAAGAAGACTACTTTAGCTGCACAGTGACTATAAAATAATTTCAGGGTGGGAGAAAACAGTAATCAATCCAAATCCTTTCAAATATCCAAAATGAAAAGTAACAATTTCAAAGGACAACAATTATCTACAATATTAAAAAAGCAAAAAGTTAACATATCAAACTATCTATATGCATGGATAGAAGCGTATTTTTTCTAGTTTTTCTGTTACCCTATAATTGGAAATCAGAAATTATTATAGGTATAGTAACTTCTTCAACCTACCAGGAGACTGAATATTGAGAAAATCACTGTTCAAATATGATTCAATAGATGATACATCAGGGAAATCTGACTAATAGATGATAAGAAAAACACTGCATGCATTAGTGAATCATAAGATCAGTGCTTGAATTGGAACTGAGCTTTGCTTAATGTTTACTTAGAGAAATTTGGATGAATCCTTCAGCAAATAAGCCCATAGGTATTTTTAAATGTTTGCTAATAGCTCCTAACTATAACTTTCTAAATTGTCTTCATGGGTAGAACCCTGGATTTAGAATCAGAGGATCTGGATTTGCATTTTTCCATCTGCTACTTACATTTAAATATGTGACATCAGTCAAAATATTTATATGGACCTCAATGTCTTCACTTACAAAAGATAGAATTAAACAAGAGGTTCAATTCATAGGTCCCTTCCAGACACATATTCTTTGATCTTATCAACTCTTCTAAATTTGGTAAGATTAGTTGGGTTTTAAAATATATCATTTATCCTTTCATAAAATATCTGTGATTTTATTTGTGGGTCTTTCTCCTATGGACAAAAATTGTAAATCCTTTATGTCTCAATATGTCTCAATAGGCATTTTATGATACTTGCTCAAGCCAAAAAAAAAAGGAAAAAATATCATTTAATGTATAAATTTAAAATGAACCTCCCAGGTAATAGGAGGACTACGTAACCAGCCAAATAAACCAATTAATATTTAATAATGTACCAGGTATATAAATATATGTTTTAGGCCACTTCAACCCGGTAAGACCTATTAGAACTTTGGTCCTCTTCATGACCTGATGAGGTATAGGACAATTTCAATAGAGGAAATATATATATATGGTGCAAGGCTATAGATGCTAAAACACCCATATATAAGTATATATTTAAATACATATACATATAAGAATATATATGTATATAGATACACACACACATATATATATATGTATATATATATGTATATATATATATATATATACATATATATATGTATGTATGTATACATACCCACACACCCACACCCACACACAATTTTTTTGGAACCTTGATATTTCCTCTCAAGATTGTTTGATTCTAATATTTACTTCTATATGTAACCAGGTTGTAAATAATTGGTTTTCCTATAAATTTATTTTACTCAGTAAAATACAGAATTTAGCTTAAATATCCAAAATATATGTTTGCTCTTAGAACATAAATATTATCTTTGCCATGAAACAAGGTATGAATCATTAGCTACTAGTGAAAAATATTGCATATTCTTAATGTAGAATACAACAGGAGATAAATGACTGCTCATCACAATTTCTACCAAGAGTGTTAAGAACCAAATGATTCATCCATGTTGTTATGAGACTCTTTTTCAAAAAGTAGAGGAACAGGCACTTTAAGCCAATGAACCAAAAGTCTTTCATCAAAAGGATTCTACAAACTTTTAAATATTTGCATTTGTTTCCATAGTGCTTAGTCTGGCACTTAATCTATGTTTAATAAATGAATTTTTGTGGATTTAATCATGAATTCCTCAAAAGTCCATAATTTCATCATCACATGATCTCCTTCTTTTAATGCAGATTTTCATCCCTCCACTCCAAGGAGATGGTCCTTAATTACTCTAGTAGGCATACTTCTTTGTTCCTTGATAATAATAATAGTTTTCCACTATTACCTAGTCTGGTTATTGAATGGTATCTATGTAGCCCATTAATAGACCTAAATTCAATCAATCAAGAAGAATTAATTTAGCATCTACTATGTGATTAATATTATTCTAAGTACTTAATAAATAAAGATAAAAATACACTAGGTTCCAAGAAGCTTGTTTTGTGGACAGATGTGTATGTACATAAATATCTTAAAATAACTACAAGATAAAAATTTTTGGGAAAGGACAATGTATTAAACAAATCTTCATGTAAAAGCTGAGCAGAAATATGAAGGAAAAAAAAGATTATGACAATGGAAGGTGATAAGAGATTAGATTCTAATTATGGATGAAATTCAATGGAAAGGCAAAGGAGACAGGAGATCCCTTTGTTTGGCTTTTCAGCTTGGGATAGATCAAATACCAAGATTCTAGGATTCATAGGAAATTGGTACTCAGAAAACTAATACAAACAAAAACTTTATTAATATGCAAGAGGAGTGGAGAGCACAAACACACTATATGGCAATATAGGCAGACAGAGGTTTGGCTCCATGGATGCAAAGAAACTCATTCAAGTGGGGAGGAAGAGAGAGATATGTATAGTAGGAAAGATCACTATGGGAGTATATACTTCAAATTGAAGAATAACCAGGAAAATTTTATACCTTAAAATGATCTTGATTAAGAATAGGTAATTGACGCTAGATGTGGGAAGAAGAATTTGTAATTAGAAATCAAGATGTGGCAGGAAAATCCACTTTTCCTCCAATTTATTGACACCAGGCTCAGAAAATGGAGTTTCCTTATTGGGACTAGAGATTGAATAAAGGTTTGAATTGGCAATAAGAGACCCCTAACAATATCTGTGGCTTGTAGGTCCAGACATCTTCTAAGAGTCACACTCAAGAACTGTGCTTATTTAAATGTTTGACACTGGATCAGAAAGAGTCAGGACACTGTGAGAAATGAGATAATGAATTGGACATTTTCTTTGATCTGTACAATTTTTCAAGCATCTTCAAAATATAAAATTATATGCCAAGGATAAAGCAATCTCAGTTGTTTCCATGGTGTGGGACTTTCAGAATCTAATGGAAGGCTAAACTTTCTCCCTAATCCCCAAAACTGATCTTCTTTACTCCTGAGCTACATAGTACAACTCCTTTACTTCCCAAGCTATCAGCTGCAAGGTTGCTAGCAAATGCAAAGACATAGCGGAGATTTATATCAAAAACCTCCCCTGAACCACATCCCCCCTATTTTCAGTGTTGCACAAACCCCAGTTTCATATGTTGAAGTTCAACAGGCCTAAAACATCAGCTTGGTCAAGTCCTTTAAGGAACAGAAGCCTTTGGAGGGTGCAATTCTGAAGCACCAAATGCCTGGAAAATTAGGCTCTGAATTGCTATTGATTGCCCAGGGATTGAAGAACAGATGGAGTAGGACAAGTGCCAGAATAGAACAGGAGTGTGGGGAGCTGTGCTATCAAGTCTTAGGAAAAGAGCATACCTTCTAGCTGGATACAATTTAGACTCCAAAATCCACTTTAAGCAGAGACTTAGGCTAACAAAACTTAAAGATTTGTTATACTTATTGTGGGAAGAGGCTTGGACAATTGAGATCCAATCCCACAGAACCCACAATCAGAGGGGGTGAGAGTCAGGAAATGAGTGATAAGGAAAAAAAAGTGGTAAGGATGGGCATGTGGGAGTGCTAAAAGTACCAAAGATTTCAGGGAGAAAAAAAAAAACACCTTGAAACAACTTGAGCATGAATAGGCAAATGAACAGAAAAAAACCCACAAAACTCAGTAACAACACAAGGAAATATGACTTCTAGATCTAATTAGTTAATGAATATATGAAAAATACTGCAATAAAAGAAAAAAGGAAGAATGAAAAAAAGTAATGCAACATTTGATGAGAAAGAGAACCTTATAGAATTAGAATTTGAGAGAAAATGAAACCAAATAGCCTCACCAAAAAATACAAGAGAAAACTATAGATATGGAATATAAATACACAGATTTGAAGGAAAACCTAGAAGAGAAGCAAACAGCAATAGCATTTTAAAATTTCTTGTTATGCAAGGACAACACACTAAAGTTAAATCACAGGATGCTCAGAGATGATCTAGGACTCCCAGACCAAAAAAAAAAAAGTCTTAACATAAAATTTCAGAATATAGACAATGAAATTCCAACTGAAAAAAATGGTAGATCACCTTGGAAGGTTGTGGAGTTGTTGTAGGCACTTATAAGTATTTCACACCTTTAATCAATTCAAATGAGAATTTCTGGTCTTCTGTAATTATTAGGGGAGGATATAGAACCATCATGTTATTACAAAGATAGCAATAATAAATAGCATTTATATATGCACTGTAAGGCAGCTAGGCGTTATAGTGAATAGAGTGCTACCCCTGGAGTCAGGAAAACTCATCCTTTTGAGATCAAATTTGACCACAGACTTTTAGTAAATTTCCAACCATGGACAAATCACTTAGCCCAGTTTGCTTTAGTTTTCTTATCTGTAAAATGAGCTAGAGAATAAAATGGAGAACCCCTCCAGTATTTTTGTCAAGAAAATCCCAAATGGAGTTATGAAGAATTGAGCATGATTAAAAACCAATTTAACAATTTTATACACTTTGTGTTTAGAAATTTGTTTTGGCACATGTTTATATATTTTGACTTTACATATTTTATCTCATTTCAACACATAAAAATCATAAAACATTTATTAAGTGCCTACTATGTGTGAGGCTTTGTGCCAAACACTGGGAAAACAAATGAACAATAGATGGCAAAAGATAGTCTTTGCCATCAATGAACTTGAACACCTATCCTTTGAAGTAAGTGCTATCCTTATTTTACAGATAAAAAAACTGAGACTTAGAGATTAGTTGGTTAAGTAATTTGCACAGAATACATGGGTTGTAAATATATGGGACAGGATTTGAAATTGGATCTTACTGATTTCTACTTTTGCACTTTGTATTATTCAGTATACTACCTAGTAGCTCCAGGAATGCTTTGTGTGTGAAACAGCAATAAGAACATGTAGGAGCAGTCCTGGAGTATTATAAGGGAATGCTAAAAGCCTTGTTAACTGGGCAAGACTTATCAGCAATTATGCTATGTTGATATTTGGAAGGGAAAAGAAGAAGATGTTTTTATAGCACCTTCTATATCAAACACTATGCTAAGAATATTACAAATATTATCCTGTTTGATCCTTATAACCTTATAAGGTCAGTGCTATTATTTTTCCCATTTGAAGAAACTAAGGGAGATAGAGATTAAGTAATTTTGCCATGATTACACGGTCACAAAGTATCTCAGGTTACATTTGAATGCAGTCTTGCTGGCTGCTAGTCCAGTGCTACATGTACTGAGCCATCAAGAGACCCAAAGAATTGATGATTGCTTCTGCACTATAATACATTGGAGGAAAACTTTAATCAAGACCCACAAAGTTATTTTAATAACTTCTCCCCCCAAATTCTTTCTTTTATCTAGTTATGAGCTCAATCAGTGATGTTGAGAACATGATTTTGACATCAAGTGAAAATCAGACTTTAAAATATATATGTGTATATATATACATATACATACATACATATACATACATACATACATACATATATATGTATATGTATATGTATATGTATATATATATATATATATATATATATATATATATATATATATATACACATTAGAATCACAACATGTAAAAATGGAAGAGATTATTTCCTGTGAAATGCCTCTCCCCAAAGCACACTTGGCTCTTAGTCTCTGTTTACTGGTCCTGCCTAATTTTTCCCAGCCTCTATTGCCCTGCCTCCAGGACCCAGGCTTTGTCTTCTGTTCAGGATACCTCCTCTTCCATTAACCTCCCCCATCCCACCTTGACATTCCTTGGGATATATTGCCCCTATTCTTAACATTTCTTCTTCTGTGGACCACTGCCCCAGCCAGAGCTAAGAGGAATGAGGAAAAGATCATTGATAGCCAAATGTGCATTCTCCACTCTCAGCCCTGGAAGGCCATGTTGTTCATCGTTTGAAGTTTCCACTTTGGAATTATTGTGCTATCTGATCAGGGGTCCTCACAGTAGCTCACTGTGCCCATTGGAATCTTTGAATAGTCTTGGTGAAACACAATCTCTGGAGCCTGAAGCCCTTGAAGCAAACAGGTCAGGATGGAACAATGGATACCCTACCCCAAATATGCTTTCAGATTCTACAACCAAAACTGTATGCTCCTCTACCTGGAGAAGCCAGTGAAGCTATCATCCAAAGTTCATCCCATTCAGCTGCTAATAAATAGTCCCAACCTAGGACAAGTTGTCTGCTGTCTGACTGGGGTACCATTTCTAGTCCTTTTGTCAAATATCCCGGGATCATCCAGTAACTTAATATCAGAGGAAAAATACAGAATTTTTCACCAAAGAGCCATCTCTCCAGGCATGGTCTGTGCTGGAGGACCTAAAATGTGAGAACGACTCTGGCCAGGATTACTCTGCAGGCTTATTGGTGTTCGATAGCCCTGCAGGGTCTTGTGTTTTGGAGCATGGAACACTGTGTCCTGGCTAAATTTCCTGGTATTTATACCAACTTGTACTGTGATTGGGTCTAGAATCTAAATGAAATGCAGAAGTTGACAAGTTCCCTCCATATCCTCAGGAAGATTGCTCAGTGCAACTGTTCTCATTCCTGACTTCAGGGACAGGTAGCCTAAAACTACAACTCCATACCTTTAAAAGGAACCTAAACCACAATCCCTCTGATCAACCCAGTTGACCCACCCTCTACCAAAGAGTCAGGCATTCTGACTTTCCAATCATGGATCTCTGAAGTATCTTTTTCTAGTGCCATCTCTAGTCTGAATTTCAATGAAAGGGAATCAAAAATATTTAGAGATGGAAAGGATTTTTAGATCCTAAAATAACAGATCTGGGATGAACTTTTTATAACTTTTTACTATTTTTTTTCAAATGGGGAAAGGAGGATTTAAAGTGACTTATCGCACCCAATGTCTCATAGGACTTAATAGAATTCATTCAAGACTAGGTTCTTGATTCTAAGGGAAGTGAGCAAAACCAGAAGATCATTTTACATGGCAACAGCAAAAGTATACGATGCTCAATTGTGATGGCTGTGGCTCTTTTCAACAGTGGGATGATTCAGGCCTGTTCCAATGGTTTTGTGATGAAGAGATCCATCTGCACCCAGAGAGAGGACTGTGGAACTGAGTGTAGATCATAACAGTATTTTTATTCTTTTTATTGTTGTTTGCTTGCATTTTTTCTTTCTCATTTTTTCCTTTTTGATCTGATTTTTCTTGTGCAGCATAATAATTCTGGAAATATGTAAAGAAGGATTGCACATGTTTAATATATATTGGATTACTTGCCATCTAGGGGAGAGGGTAAGGGGAAGAGAGGAAAACATATGGAACACAAGATTTTGCAAAGATGAATGTTGAAAATTATCCATGCATATGTTTTGAAAATAAAAAAAAATTAATTAAAAAGACTAGTGTTCTCTCCCTAATCTGGGCTCTAATGTATTCCTAACTTCCCAGTACCCCTTTCATGAACCCACTGCCTTGCTCAGGAATTCAGAGTAATAGTTAACCGAGCTGGTCCCCTCACCCAAAAGTCTAAGATTACTAAAACCTGCAGGACTTTCTTTGGAGAACAACAGCAACAGTGATAATACCTTCCCATAACAAGGAAATTTGTAATAAATCTTTGGTCTGGTAGAAAATAAGACCCTGATTCCAAAACCTATTCTTTTCCCATCACATAGCATAAGCTCCTTCAGTCTTCTTTACTTACTAAAAAAGGACTTGCTATTCAACACTCAATGTGTGTAGTATTACTTAACTATCTTATAAATATTTGACAAATTTTGAGAGCTTCTAAATTAAAATACTGATTAGGCAAATTAACAACCCAAGTAATTGAAGAATAGTGTAGTTAGAGTGCTGTGAATTTAATTTTATTTTCTGTAAGCACTAGATGTAAGTTCTCTTAAATTTAAGCATTAAGTAAAAATGTTAATTTGGGATGGTAGAAAGAGACAGGTTCTTATGTAAGATTACAACCCCTTGATGTAAGGGTGAGAGTGTTATAGACTCCAAAAAACTCTAGGGTACCTAATTATCATATCTTTCTATTCATTTAAGTCAGAAATACAGATTCCCACAACTATTTCATTAGTAAGAGACAAAGTGGGCTTTAGACTAAATTCAATTTTGATGAAATATCCATTTAATATTTTTATATGACAAAATATTAAAATGTCTTTTAACCACATTACCAGTTTGTACTGAATTTATGAATCAATTTAAAAGCAGGCTAAGTGGAAATATCAGTTTTGGGTTCCCCTCACTGTATCCATGGGCAGCTAAATGATATGGTGGATAGAGTGCCAAGCTTGGAATCAAGTACAACTGAATTCAAATTTAGCTTCAGACTACAAGCCATATGACCCTGGGCAAATCACTTAACTCTCTTTGCCTCAGTTTCTTCATCTATAAAATGAGCTGAAGAAGGAAATTGCAACCACTCTAGCATCTTTGTCAAGAAAACCCCAGTGCAGTCACAAAAGGTGAGACACAATTAAAACAACTGAACAACAACAGCAACAACATAAATCATTATCCCCACTCTTTGGAAATAAGTGATTGTTTTCTCCAACTCCTGGCTATAGCCATTATCTTAACTATATCTAAAGGATATCTTTGAGTCTGAAAACTGACACATTCCAACATGAAGTTTAGATGTGAAATGTTTGCATGATAATTCTCTTTTTTGTAAGGTTCTAATTTCCAATTTTCAATTCTCAGAGATAACCACCATATTTCAAAGATGGTACTGCTATCCAGTGGGGAAGAAAGAAAAAAATAGTTTCCACAATATTGTTCAGTTACAAAATCTAAGTCATTACATGATGGTACTCAGCCCCAAACACATCAATTTTCACATGTTCAGCTTGCAAAATGGAGTTCTGACACCTTCCTAAACCCTACCCCACAGTGAACATTCTTTTCACTTGGTATTTGTAAGAAGACTCAAAGTGAGAAATAATACTTTTCTTATTCTCCTTGTCACACTGAAAAATACAATTCTCTTCACCAAGTACATTCTTATTCCTCGCCTCCCCCACTTTCAAAATGTTGTCCCTAAACTTTTCCTCTTTTTTCACTTTTTCGCCATAGTCAAACCTTTTAAAATTTATGAATTAACCTTGGGATATATGTTTAACATAAAGCTAAGATAAACCCAGTATAAAATGGCCACCTTTAGAAAAATGTTATTATAGAATCTTCTGCTTTAAGGATTTTTCCATTTATAGATAAATTGGTCTATTTGAGGAAACCTAAAATTATGATTTTGCTTTTCCGTAAAACTATTTAATTCTGGTGGTACCAGGCTGACCTGTAAAGATAGTATCTTACTTCTACCTTAAATTTCTTCAATTCCTGTTTAATTCTTTTTACCTTATTATTATTATTATTTGCAACACAGAATTCTGTGCTTCATAACTTTCCTGATAGTGAACTTGTAGAATTTCCAAATGCCAAGGCAACTGAGAGATGATCCCTGCATCCATTCCATCTCATTTTATTTTCTATTGCTCTGATTTCTTTAATATTTGATGCAGGGAGTTCCATATTAACTGGTTCAGCTAGTAAAATAATACAATATTGAATTGTAAGAGAAATGACTATTACTTTAAGTTTCCTTTCTCTTAAATATGAAGATGAAAAGGATAACTGCAATAGGGAATGATAATTTTGCACTGAAAATCCACAATTCTTTTTACTTGTCTCTCATATACCCAGAAAACAAAATTCAATTTAATTCAAAAAACATTTATTAAGTACTTACTATGTTCCAAGCATCATGCTAAGCATTGCAGTAGTTAGAATCAAGGAGAGTGACTATTCTAGGCATAGGAGACAGCTGAAAAAAATGCCCAGAGATGAGATGGAATATTTTGTTCCTGGAACAGCCAGAAGGATATCTCACTGGATTGAAGAGTATATCTTGGGCAATAAAGTGTAAAAATACCAAAAAGGTAGGAGGGGCTAGATTATGAAAGCTTTGAATTCTAAACAAAATATTTTATATTTGACCAGGAGGTAAAAGGAAGCAATTGAAGTTTGAGTGTGTGTGTGTGTGTGTGTGTGTGTGTGTGTGTGTGTGTGTGGTCTGTGTCTGTGTGTCTGTGAGAGAGAGACAGACAGACATTTACATTTTGGGAAAATCACTTTATTGGCTGAATGGAAAAGGATTGAAATGAATAAAGACTTGAGGCAGGTACACTTATCAGCAGGCTATTATAGTAAGCAAAGCATGATTGTCCTACATTGAAGAGGTGGCAGGGTCAGAGGAGAAAAGGAGAGAAACTAGAGAAATGTGGAAGGAAACCAATATTCAGATCTTTTTGTTTGTTTCTTCCTTCCTTTTTTCCATAGTGTAGAACTTTAAAATTTGACCTCTATTTTTTTTTTTTTTTTGTGAATGGAAATCCTTGCTCCAACATACCTAATAAATTCCTATCTTTAACTTTGAAGAGAAGATGAGAAATGATTCATTACAGTATTTAGACAATTATGGTTATCATGAACTTTTCCCTTCATTTTAAGTCTTTCTCTAGCTTCTGCCCATTTTTGTTGTTTGGGCCTCTATAGACCAAGGAGAACAAATTTCTTTTACACAAAGTCCTTAAATTGCTAAGCATAGCAGACATATTTTGTTCTTTTACAGCCATTTCCTCTAAATATTACATCAGTCCTAGGGACTATATATCCCCAGCTATAAAAGTCATTAGAGGCCATTTTATTAAACTTCCTCATTTAGATTTGAGGAAAGTGAAGCCCAAGGAATTTCAAAGGTTTGCTCAATGTCATGCAGATACAGAATATTAGAAGCAAGACTGGGATCTGGAACCTCTGAAACTAGGGATAACGTTTTCTTCCACTGAACTTAGGGCTTCCATTTCCATTACTATCCCATCTATCCTTTGACAACATCTAGCTTGTCAATAGTAATGGCCTGACAGGATTCAACAATCTTATTTTTGTTCTGCTTGGGCTTAAATCTTTTCTTCCTTCCTTCCTTCAAATAGGAATTAGGCAGCAGGAAGCATAGTTTCTGGTTTCCACAAAACTGCCCTGAGCATTTTTCAGGGTTAAGAAATGGGCATTCTTGAGGCAACCTAATGGATTCTCCCCTACTGTGACTCTGACCCATTTTCCTTGAAGTTACTAAACTGATCTTCCTAGTCCCAAGAGTGGATGTATTTCTCTGAACTATGCTGGCATCCCTAGCAAGAAGGTACAAGCATAGCAGCCCTGTTACCTCCTTTTGCAGTTACAGGCTTGGTGAAAGAAATACATTGTTCACTTATATTTTCAATAAAGGGGCCACCCGCTAACTCTCTGAATGATAGAATGTATTCTTATACCAATGACATATTCAAAGATGAAACTAAATACATACGGATTAAGTACTTCAATGAAACAAATTACAATTATATTTTTTTAAAATAGAAGTGAACAGGTGGTGCTTTAAATCTATCCAAGATTAACCCATATTCAACAATATAAGCGCTCAGACAATGTTTATTATAAGCAGCATAATTATGTATTCTTAGAAGGTTGTGTAATGTTGGTTTTTCAAATTAGAATTTGGATCCAACTGTAGTTATCTACACAGTGCAGTTTGAATGTACTTTATACATTTAGCCTCTACTTTATCATACACTAAAAGTAACTTCATTTTGGAATCTAATGAGGGAGGCCCCTTAGAATATAGTTCAAACAATTCAGAAGTGAGCAATTAAAATTGGGTACCATTATTTTTGTACAAACCACTATTTAAAAAACAACAATAATGATGACAAAAGAATTTTTACTGGACTGGGGCAGGGAAGGAGACAGAAATGGAAGTAGTTGGATTTAAATCTAAGATTTGTTTTTCCTAGGATTTGGGTTATTAATACAGCTCAATGGATTTAGAAGGAGTTATAACAATACTGGATAGTTCTGCTAAAAGAGAGTTATAGCTTTGCATTTCATTTCTCAGAGAAAAAAATTAAAGACAATTGGATATAAACTCCCTAATCTTCCCCATGAAAAATGACTTTTATTGGTGGGTTTTATGTACTATGTTATTTTCTTTTTTTTTCTTTTAAAATGGTGTTGATATAATTTGTTTCTGCTTTACTTATATCTTTAATTGTACTGTCCCCCTTCCTCCTACTGATAGCCTTTGGAACAAAGAACAAGAAAGAAAGAAGGAAAAAAAAAAACATTTATGGAAAACTGAAGAAATGTCAACCAAATGTTCAGTACGTGCAATGTTTTAAACTATCTTTCATGTTTGCAAAAAAAGAAAGTGTATTGTCTCATCTTTTCTCTGGGGCTCTTGGTTATTAAAATTGTACAAAATTCATTTTTTTTCTTTATTCTTTCCAATTTCTCTTGTTGTTGTCTTTATATTCAACTTACTTTACTCTGCCTCAGCTAATATGTCCTCTTATCTATGATTAGTTCATATTTAGTTCATATGATTATCTATGCTTGGTTCATATTTATAATTTCTTACTGCAGACATATGTAATTAATTTATGCTTAATAATTTATTTGATATGATCAGGTGTATATATATATGTTTGGGATATGTCTTTAGTACAGCCCCTTTTTTGTTATATAGTATCCATTTTGTTTCGAATATACATACAAATACACAAATGATACTATTAATATTTGTGTACATATCTCATATCTAGCTTTGACCTCTTTTCTTACAGGTGGACGAGTTAGGTAAAAATTTAGGTAAAAATTATCTATATTAGGTAAAACAATGTGGCTGTTATGGAAACTTTCTTTTTAAAATTTTACTTATTTAATATTTTCCCCAAGTTACATTAAAATAATTTTTTACATTTGTTTTTATACTTTTTGAACTCTAGGTTCTCTCCCTTATCCCCACACACAATTAAGAAATCACAGGTAAAGTTATGCAATACATTTCCACAAAAGTCAAGTTGGGAAAGAAACCATAGGTCTTTCACCATAATGAAAATAAAAAACAGAGAGAGAGAGAGAGAGACAGAGAGAGAGAGAGACAGAGAGAGAGAGAGAGAGAGAGAGAGAGAGAGAGAGAGAGAGAGAGAGAGAGAGAGAGAGAGAGAGAAAGAGAGGGAGAGAGGGAGAAAGGGACAGAGGGACAGAGGGACAGAGGGACAGAGGGACAGAGAGAATGCTTCAACCTGTATTAAGACACAATCATTTTCTTTTGGGGTATGGATTGGATTTTTTATCATAGTCCTTCAGAGTAAAGGATGATTGTACTACTGAGAATAGTAAAGTCATTTATAGGTGGTTATCTTAGAACATTGCTTTTACTTTGGATACAGTACATTTCACTTTGCTTGAATTTAGTTTTTTTTTTTTTTTTTCTGAGTACATCCTGTTCATCATTTCCTATACAACAATAACATCCCATAATATATCCCATAGTTCATTGGGCCATTCCCCAGTTGATAGGTATTCTATCAATTTCCAATTATTTTGCCATGATAAGAGAATTTCTATGAATACACATAAGTCATTTTCCTTTTCCCCCCAAATCTCTTTTGATATTTATGCCTAATAGTGGTGTTGTTAAGTCAAAGGATATGGATAAGTTTATAGCCCTTTGGGAATAGATCATGTCTTTAGGCCAGTTATCAATTGGAGTATAGCTCTCATATATATATATATATATATATATATATATATATATATATATATAAATATATATATATATATATATATATATATATTTATATATATATAAATATATATATATAAATATATTTATATATATATATATAAATATATTTATATATATATAAATATATATACATATATATATGTATATATATATATATATATGACTCAATTCCCTGTGTTTGAGAAATGAGGCCTTTCAAAAAAAACTTGCTTCAAATATGTTTTTATAATTATTATTACTAACTGTATTTCTCCTCATTTATTTTCTTTCATCTTTTACTCTTTCCCTCCTCAAAAGTGTTTTAGTAATGACCACCCTCTTCCCCACTGTCGCATCTCTTTTATCACCCTCCCCCATTCCTATATCCATCCCCCTCCTATTTTCCTGCAGAGTAAGACAGATTTCTATACCCCTATTGAGTATGTATGTTATTTCCTCTTTGAGTCAATTCTGATGAAGAGTAAGGTTCATTCACTGCACCAATCTTCCCCCCTCTTTTCCATAAAAACTTTTTCTTGACTTTTTTTTAATAGCAGATAATTTGCACCATTCCACTTCTCCCTTTCCCTTTCTCCTAGTACATTCCTCTCTCATGACTTAATTTCATCATTTAAAAAAAGATATTACTCCTTCATTTTCAACTCACACTCATGCCTTCTGTCTATATATACTCCCTTCAATGCCATAATAATGAGAACATTCTAAATATGAGATACAAATATCATCCTCCCATGTAGAAATGTAAACACATAAAACATTTTAAATCCTTTATCATATCACTTTCCTGATTACCTCTTTATGTGTCTTCAGAGTATTATATTCGAAAATGAAATTCTCTATTTAGCTCTGATTTTTTCATCATGAATGCTTGAAAATCCTCATTTCTTTAAATGACCACCTTTTTTCAGTTTTGTTGGCTAGTTCATTCTTGGTTGTAATCCTTGCACCTTTGCTCTCCTAAATTTTATATTATAAACCCTCCAGTCCTTTGATGTAGAAGCTGTTAAATCTTGTATTATTCTGACTGTGGCTCTACTATACTTGGATTATTTTTTTCTGGATGCTTCTAATATTTTATCCTTCACCTAAGAGTTCCAGAATTTGGCTACAATATTCCTGGGAATTTTTATTTTGGGATATGTTTCAAAAGGTAATTGATAGATTCTTTCAATGTTTTACCATCTGTTTCAATAATACCAGGAACGTTTTCCTTAATAATTTATCCAAAGGTTCTTTTTTTGATTATGACTTTAAGGTAGAACAATATTTTTAAAACTATTTCTCCTGGATTTATTTCAGCTGTTTTTCCAATGATATATTTCACATTATTATGTTTTGATTCTTTTGGGGGGGGTTGCTTTATTGTATTTTGATTTTTTTTTCATAAAGTCCTTAGCTTCCATTTGCTCAATTCTTTTCTTTTTTTTAAAGGAATTATTTATCTATGTGAGTTTTTGTGTCTTCTTTTCCAATTGGCCAATTTTGCATTTTAAGGCATTCTTCTTCTCATTAGCTCAATTCTTTTCCTTATTTTTCCTCTCTCTTTTATTTGATTTTCAAAATCCCTTTTGAGCTCTTCCTTGACATGAGCTCAATTTTTATTTTTCTTGGAGACTTTGGATGTTGGAGCTTTCACTTTGTAATTATCTTCTCTCTGTGTGTTTTTATATTCCTTGTCACCATAATAATTCTCAATAGTCAGAAACTTTTTTTTTGTTATGTGCTCATTTTCTTAGCCTATTACTCAGGTTTTTAATTCTATGTTAAAATAAGGCTCTATTTCAAGGCTTATAGCAATCTTGGATTTGATAAACACTGAACTCTAGCTTCTGGAATAAGAACTCATTATTTGACAAAAATTGCTGGGAAAACTGGAAAATAATATGTCAGAAACTCACTGTAAACCTACATCTCACATTTCATACAAAAATAAGATCAAATTAGATACATGATTTGGGCATAAAGATGATACTATAAACAAATTAGAAGACCCAGGGATAATTTATCTATCAGATCTTTGGAAAAGGGAGGAATTTATGACCAAAGAACTAGTGAACCATAGGAAAGACAAAATGGACAACTTTGATTACGTTAAATTAAAAAAAAAGTTTTTGCACTAATAAAACCAACAGAAAGTTTAAAAGAGAAGTACAAAGTTGGGAAGAATATTTATAATATTTCTGATAAAGGTCTCATTTCTAAAATATTTAAAGAACTGAGTCAAATTTATAAGTATACAAGTCATTCCTCTATTGATAAATAGTCAAAGCATATGAAAAGACAATTTTCAGATGATGAAATTTAAGCCACTTATATTTATATGAAAAATGCTCTAAATCACTATTTATTAGAGAAATATAAATAAAAACAACTCTGAGGTATGACCTCACACCTTTCAGATTGTCTAAGATGATAGGAAAAGATGATGATAAATTTTGGAGGTGATGTGGAAAAAGTGGGACACTAATGCATTTTTGGTGGAGTTTTGAAATGATCCAACCATTCTAGAGAGTAATCTGGAACTATGCCTAAAGGGCTATCTAGTTATGCATATCCTTTGACCCAGTAGTGCCATTATAGGGTCTATATCCCAAGAAAATCAAAAAAGAGGGAAAAGGACCCACAAGTGCAAATAATGTTTGTAGCAACTCTTTTTGTGATAGCAAAGACTTTGCAAAGGGATGGATTCTTATCATTTGGGGAATGGCTGAACAAGTTGTGGTACATGAAGGTAAGGAAATATTATTATTCTATTAAAATGATAAGAAACTGATTATAGCAATCCTGGAAAAAATTACATGAACTGATGCAGAGAGAAACAAGCAGACCCAGCAATGTCTTCTTGTACACAATAATAGCAAGAATATGTCATGATCAACTATGAAAGACTTTCTTCTCAGTAATTCAGTGATCCAAAGCAATCCCAATAGACTTTGGACAGAAAATGCCATGTGCATCCAGAAAAAGACCTAAAGAGACAGAATGTAAATCAATACTTGGTATGTTCACTTCTTTTTCTGTTTATTTTTATCTCTTTTTCTCTGATTTTCCTCTTCCAACATGATTCATAGAGCAATGTGTATTAAAAATAAATAAACTTATAGAAAAAAAAAAGATTTGTCAGTTAAAAACTCATTGGTAACTTTTTAGTGAGTAGTTGCAGTGAAATGATAATGTCAGGGGTCAGGTTGCAAAGGGTTTAGAAATGAACAAGAAGAGAATAAGTAAAGAATAGATGTTTTGTGGCCTGAAAGGGAAAGAGAGGTATGAGTGATCAGTTCAAATGAGGGTATTATGAGAGGTCTTTTTCCTTTCAGAACTCATATTCTAATAAAGGGACAATACATATAAAAGACAGGAGGTGATGAAAGTCATTCTAATCTAGGGTGTCAAAAAGTATTAGTGGATCCACATCCTTTTTGGTGTAGTGTTAGGATTGATGTGATTACCCTTTTCAGAGCAAGAGGTAGGGCTGATGTCTTTCTATTTGTGAGCAAGATACATAGCAAGATGCTAAGAATTACTTGAGGGATGACTGGAGCATGGTCTGGAGACAAAGATATGTAATAGAGTAAATGATTTTATACTTACTCATTCACTCAGGAAACTTCAGCATTCATGTGTATAATATAAGAGTCCCTCTATAGTATATTTAACTACTGTGAAGTCCAAAGCCATTTTTAGATGAACTATTCATCTTTTTATTCATTACTTTCACATTTCTTTTTTCTTCCAGTCACAGTAAATTAAAAAAAAAAATTTAATGGAATCCCCAGAATATTAATAGTGTTCAAAGACTAGACAGAAGATGATACCAAGAAAAGAGTTAATTACATTTTTCTCTCTACAGGCTGTAGAGAAGTATAACAACAAAAATTACTAAAATAGATATTTGTACACATACCTAAGGAGCAAGGAGTGCATCCTACCACATCATTATCATTCAAAATGTTTTTGTGGCAATTATTTTCTTCACTTTATCATTTGAGGCATCAGAAGAGAAAGTGCTCTTTCCCACGTGGATAAAATTGTTTCACTATAACATAATCTTACAGTAATTCTGTGCTTTAATAATAATGAAAATTTGATCCTGAGAGAGGTACATCTTTATTAGTAATCATATGAGCTAGTTGATCAACAAATGAATGATTGCTCCTAATTAACATGTTAACAATGGAATCATTTCCATGGATTCCAGTGGTGTGGATTCCCAGCTGCTGGTCATTTCTTCCAGAAGATGATCAAAGAAAATGCAAGTTTTTATTTCTGCAAGTCTCTCTCCTTCCTACCCTGCTGTTCTGATATATGCATACACTTGGGAAATTGAAGAAGACTTCTAGCACTGGTAGGTTTACAGTAAAATTTGAGCATTTCTTGAATATTTACATAATTTTCTCACAAAAATCCTATTAGAAAAATAGTCTTTGAGGACTGAATTTTGCTCCAGAAGAGAACGTATGTAGTCATTATTTCTGTTACTTTCAGGGCTCAATATTCACAGAACAGGCTCAATTATTTTCTTTCTTTTGAAGCAAACTGAGTCTCTGTGACTACAATTTTATTCCATAAGGTTACAAAGATAGTATAGAAAACAAAGGCCCACTTTTTTTCCCTTAAGGATTTAGATGTATGATTAAAAAAAATCTAGCTTCAGGAAGAATCAGCTGGTACATGTATACATAATCATACAATGCTGACCACATTTTTGAACTTTTATATACCTCAATTTATATTTATGCCAAAATGTTTAGAACTATCTTATGGATAGAAATCCCCTTCAAAAGGCTCCAGAATCATTTACTAGATTATATTCCCACCATGTCTTTATTTCATCAATTTCAAAATTCTTTCTCCCTAGAATATTTTATCATAGCTTTGAAACAAAAGACAATAATTATAGAATTTAAGAGTGGGAACTTATGTCAGATATCATCTATTCTATAACACAAATACACACAAACATGTATATACATATGCACATGTGTGCACACAAATATATATTTATCATTAAAATATACTAGTCAAGCATGGAGTCAAAATGATGGAGTATAGGTTGAGACATAGCTAATTTTTTCTATTTTTCTAATTTTCCCATTCTCATTTAAATAATTTTCAAATAATGTCTCAAATTAAATTTTACTCTTGCAGAGTCAACAAAAAGTTAGAAGGAGATGTTTATACAGACAAAGACTACTTAGGTAGTTCAAAGGAAAAGTGTGAGACACCAGGGTTTGTGCAGGCCTGGATTGTGGTGGGAACACCAGCAGGGGGCCTTGCAGCATGAGCAGCAACAACAGTTTTAGAAGCTCTCACTCCACAAAAGTTAACTGAGTTATAGAAACAGGCAGGAAAACTACACTAATAGGAGACATCAAGTTCCTTCTCTCAGAACTAGATAAACAAACAAGAAAGAAGTTAAAGAGGTAAACAATATTTTAGAAAAGTTAGGTATGACTGACTTTTGAAAAAAACTGAAAGGAATATATCTTTTTCTCAGCATATTAGGGCTTTAAAGACCTAATAATCATATGCAGAAAGGCAGAAATATTAAATATTAGAAAGGAGATTACAGAAATTTATCACAAAAATTAGAGACCCAGACCCAAGAGTTAGCAAGAAAAATTACATCTAAAATATAGGCAATATAAAATATTTGGGAGTGTATATGCCAAGACAAATCCAGAAACTATATGAACACAAATACAAAACATTTTTCACACAAATAAAGTCAATTATAAACAACTGCATAAACATAATTTTTTCATGGGAAGACCAAGGTGATATAAGCCTAAATTAATTTACTTGTTCATTGTCATAGCAATTAAATTACCAAAAACATTTTGTAGAGCTAGGAAAAAAATAAGAAATTTCTATGGAAAAATGAAAGATCAAGAATATGAAAGAGATTAATGAAAAAAATTTCAAAGTAAGGTGGTCTTATAATACTAGATTTAAAATTATATTATAAAGAAGTATTCATCAAAATTACTTGGTATTGACTAAGAAATAAAGAATGGAGCAATGTAAAATAGATATACAAGAAACAAAAGTCAATGACAAGAGTAATCTTATTTTTGGTAAACCAAAAGACTCCAGCTTTTGAGATAAGAACTCACTATTTGCTCAAAACTACTGTCTAAACTGGAAAACAGTATGGCAGAAAGTAAGCACTAACTAACATCTCACATGTTCTACCAAAATAAGGTAGAAATGGGTACATTATTTAAACATAAAAGGGTGGATACCATAAGCAAATTAGGAGACCATGCGATAATTTACTTGTCAGATCTGTGGAAAAAGGAAGAATTTATGACTAAACAGGAGATAGAAAACATTATGTAATGCAAAATGAATTGTATAGATGACATTAAATTTAAAAGATTTTGTACAAACAAAGCAAATGCAACCAAGATTAGAAAAAAAACAGCAAGTTAGGAAATAATTTTTCAATCAGTGCTTCTCATAAAGGCCTCATTTCTAATATAGAGAACTGAGTCAAATTTATATGAATACAAGTTATTTCCCAATTGATAAATGGTCAAAGATTATGAACGTGCAGTTTTCAGATGAAGAAATTAAAATGGTCTGGACTCAGATGAAAAAATGCTCTAAATTACTATGGATTAGAGAAATGCAAATTAAAACAACTCTGACGTAACAACTCAAAGCTATCAGATTGGCTAATATGACAAAAAAGGAAAATTAAATATTTGATGTGTGGGAAAATTGCAACATTAATGCATTGTTGGTGGAATTGTGAACTGCTCCAACCATTCTGGAGAGCAATTTGAAATTATCCTCAAAAAGCTATAAAAATGTGCATGCCTTTTGATCCTTCAAGAACATCATTAGCTCTGTAATGCAAAAAAAAAAATATAAAAAAGTGAAAAGGACCCAAAGGTACATAAATGTTTATATCAACTATTATTTTGGTGGCAAAGAATTGGGAATTGTGGGAATGTCCATTAATTGGGGAATGGTTGAGCAAGTTGTAATATATGATTGTGCTGGAATACTATTGTTCTATAAGAAATGATGAGCTAGTAGATTTCAGAAAAACCTAGAAAGTGTTGCATAAACTGATACTAAGAAAAGTGAGCAGAATCAGAAGAACATTGTATAGGGTAATAGCAACATTGGGCAATAGTTAACTTTGCTAGACTTTGCTCTTTTTAGCAACAAATGATCTAGACAATTTATGATAGAAAATGCTATTCATATCCAGCAAAAAAAAGTCTAAATTCAGATTGAAGCATGCTATTTTCACTTTTTTTCATTTTAATACTTTTTCCTTTTAGTTATGATTTTTCTTTCACAACATGACTAATGTGAAAATATTTAATATGATTATACATTTACAACCTATCTCAACTTATTTGCCCTTTGAGGAGGGGGTGTAGGGAGGACAAAAAAAAAATTAAAATCTGTAAGGGTCCTTTAAATGGGCAGCCACAGCACAACAGGAGATTGAGTGCCTCAGAAGTAATCTCTGTGGATATAGGACTGCCCTGTGGGTGGGATCCTGGACATATTGAGATAGCTTCCTAATGGGTGATGGCTCTCTCACTGGTTGACTGTGTGTGTGACCTCACAGGCCCTTTATAAGTCCACTGCAAGCAGCAAGTCACTCTTTTTAACCTGGCTCTCTAGCCTGGGGTAGCCAAGCCAAGCTGATGGATAGTTGAGAGAGGTAAGGAGTTTGGTAGTAAACACGCGGATCTTCAGACCAGGTGTTCACTAAGGTGTTAACAAGTCAGGGCATTAAGTCAGGGCATTATTTGAGTAGGTATAATAAAGGGTTTTAAGTTTACTCGTGGCTGTTCTTGAGTGTGTTATTGGCTATTAAACCATAGATTCAAGAAACCACGGCCAGAGACCTTTGAAGGCCTCAATTGGAGGCGAGCCAGGTAGAGTTGACACTGCAAAGGTCAGTAGTCAAAGGTACTCTGTTGGGCCTAGGACAGATTGGTAATAGTAACTGCCAGGAGGCCATGTTACAAAAATCTTATAAAATTAAATTTTGAAAAATAAAAAAAGTTTACCAAAAAAGTTCTCAGCTCAGAAATAATAAGGGGGTTGAACAAATGGTCAGAAAGGCATTGGGTACAGCTGGCACTGATTAACTTGATTGCTCATCAGAAATTCTAGATCACAGTTCTGGGACAAAAGAACTTGTGACTGGTTACAAGGAAGCAGATGCCCTGGTCATTCTAGGTTCCCTAATACTTGTGGCTCCAAGGAAACAGGGTGCCTTCCTAAGTAAAGACTCCAATGCAGATGAGAAGAGCAATGGTCACAATCATTCTCAGATGACACTAACTTGGAAGCACTGAAAACTTGGATGTCCCTAGAATTAGTTTTGAAAATAGACTGAAGCTTGGGACATTACATCCCCATCACCAGGTGGAAAAAACCCAACTTACAAATAAAATTCAAAATACAAAAATAATACAATAAAATACAAATCAATTAAAAAAAAAAGGTTAGGAAAATAAGCAAACAATAACAACAACAAAGAACTTGACCATAAAAGCTAGTATGGTACCACGGAAGATTCCTGAAAAAAAGAAAAGAAAAGATAACAGTGTGAAAACAACCACAAGTGAGGCTTTAAAAAAAATGCTAATTAGTCCTAAAAATCTAGCAAAAATTCCTGGAAACATTAAAGAAACATGAATGTTAGAAGAAAAAATGGGAAGACAAATGTAAGAAAATTTTGAAAAGAGATCAATAGATTGGTAAAAATAGTACAAAAATACTGAAGAAAATAACATCTTAAAAATAAAATTAGTCTAATGATAAAAGATGCACAAGAATACACTGACAAAAAAGAATTCTTTTAAAAGCAGAATAAGGGGCAGCTACATGGTACAGTACTGATCCTGGAGTCAGGAGGACACTAAAAGCAGAGTAATCCAAATGGGAAAAGATATATAAAAACTTATTGAAGAAAAATTCCTTTAAAATTAGATTTGGGTATGTAGAAGATAATGACTTCATGAGGCCTTAAAAAAACCAAAAAGGTAAAAAAAAATTAAAAAAGTAAATCTGAAGTATCTCATTGAAAAAAAAAAAACTGACATGGAAAATAGATTGAGAAGACATAATTTAAGAATTATTTGATATCTGAGAACTATGATTTTTGAAGAGTCTAGACATCATCTTTCAAGAAATTACAAAGGAAAACAACCTGATAGTCTACAGCCAGAGTAAAGAAAAATACTATGATTTTTTTTAAGTGTCCTCCTATAAAGATGAATCCTCATCTTCTCTGTTCTCATAGTAAGTTTCTCTTACTATGGTTCATTTTTTTAATAAAAGGTATTAAAATAAACACCTCTATTTGTAGGGTGGAGGAATGGTTCCTCAAGCTTCACTTCAGCTCTCCCCTCTGACTGGCACACCAAGCCAAGAGCTCAACCTTTCAGCAAGTGCCTGTAGCCAGCAGCATCCCTGCCCAATTGCCTCTGCACTCAGTGCTATTTCCTTTTCACCCAGGGCCACATCTCAGCAGCCATCTGGGCCTGGTGTTCCTAATCAGCCAAGTTTTACTAAGTTTTCCCAGACTCAGACTCAGACTCCACAAACAATTCAGGAAGTGAAAGTTTCTGCGGTTCCTGCTGAGGCTACAGTACAACTCAACTAACCCCTGGGCTCCCCACTTGGTATTTCTGTAGAGCTCACTTAGAGGTATTTGCATTTTACATGGGCTAATCCCCAGCATGGGGTCTTCAGAGCTTAGGTTGTACCTGGAGAACCCCTGTTCTGCCTCAAGTCTTCTTGATTTTTCACCAATCTACATTTGCCCTGTGGTGTAAATTTTTTCTATTTGTGGGAGAAATCTGGAGAACCTGAAATTTAATAACATAATACAGCAACTTCTCAGAATCCTCTCTCAAGGATATACACAATTTCATAGCCCTTTCCAAATAGTTCCAAATTGCTCCCATAGTAATTGGATCATTTAACAATGCTATCAATTAACATAAAAACATAACAGTTTTCCCATATCTCCTACAACATTTATCATTATCTTTTCCTATCACCTTAAGCTATCAGACAAGTAAGAGATGGTAACTCAAAGCTGTTTTAATTTGTACATCTCTAACCAAGAGTGATTCGAAGCATTTTTTCATATGATTATAGATGCCTTTAATCTCTTCATCTGAAAATAGTCTGTTTATATCCTTTGACCATTTATCAGTTGGGGAATGGCTTCTTTCCATATACTCTTTCCCAGAGAATTCTTACTGATAACTCCTTAATACTTCTCACAGAATTGTCATCCAATATTTTTCTGTTCGTCCTTCCCATGTTCCTAATCCTCATCCTGAGCAGTGCCCCTTCCATTACTTCTAATATCTCCATGCCAAGATAAGACATAATAGAACTTTTAATAGAGTGATATTCCAGATAGATGGGTGCTAATCCACATAAGTAGGGGAAGTTTTATTATCTTGAGCTATGTACACCAATGAAACCATTGTTCCAGTTTTGAAAAAAGGTAGTATGATATTGATAGCCTAGTTTTGATTCATATTAATGATGTAATCATGGACAAGTCATTGAACTTGTCAGGGCTTCCAGACACTTCTCTAAGACTATGCATTCCATTATTTATTTATTTATTTATTATTATTTATTATTCATTTATATTTTCAACTTTTTCAAAAATCTCTGTTTCAGCACAAGCTTGAAGAATAAAACTCCTTGAGCTACAAAGATTATGGAATTGTCCTATTAGATAGTATACTACTTTATAACAGATTGTCTTTTGCCTTCCTTTGTATCCCCATTATTTAGCACTGTGAATAATGCATAATAAGCATTTAATAAACATTTGATGATAGCTATTTGAACCAGTCACTTTAAACTAGGTACTGAGAACTCTTGAAATAAAGCCTCTAGAATTTATTTTACTACTATATATATGTGATATATATATATATATATATATATATATATATATATATATATATATATACATATATCAGAAAAGCCACTGCATAAGAACAGTTCATCCATATGATAATACCTTTGATATCCTGTCACTCTCCTCCTTCCTAAACTGTTTCCTGTTATGGTTATCCTATCTGTCTTTAGCATTTCAAAAAGATTTTTGTATCCATTCAAGTATTTTCCCCAAAATTCATAGTTACAACCCAGTAGTATATGCTTTTTTTGTGACAATATATCAAAACTTTTTTGAAACTCATATAAATTTTACCAAAAACTTTCTCCTGTTGACTCTCTGCTATTTCTTAGAAAAAAATCTGTTACAAAAATCAAATGATATATTTCTTTCACAACTCCAAACTGCCTATCTGTAATCAAATAGACTTAAGCTTTGGCTTTGAACTTTAGTATATTTTTCTATTCCCTTGAAGTCTATTTTGGTGCATCATTGAGGTACAGAAATGAATTTGGGGTTCCAAAATGACTATGCTAGCAGAGTAAATGATTTGTAAAATACCTTTGGGGTGGAATAGATTTAAACATGGCCTTAGTACCACCAGAACTTGTTGTCCATGGACTAATCTAGATACATTTTAAGAGAATTATCAACATATGATTAACAACCAAGTATGATACTTTATCTATAGCATGGCATGAAAACCATTCTTTAAAGCATAGGATCTTAATCTGTGTTCCACAGACTTCCAAATGCATCATAAATCTGTGAACTTGGAAGGAAAAATACATCTTTATTTTTACTTCAATTTTATCCCCTTGTAATTCTACATATTTATTTTTTCCTTTAAATTTTCTTTTCCAAGAAGAGGTCCAGAGACTTAAAACCACACTGAGAAAGCAGTTCATGATACAAAAAAAGGTAAATTAGAAAGCAGTTAGTTCATGGTACAAAAAGGTAAAGAACTCTTGCACAAAAGTTTCAAAGGATTGCCATTTATATTGGATTACCACGTGAAAACTTCAGGAAATCCAAATATAATATCATTACCATGGTGGGATGAATCAGAAAACTAAATCTAAGCTTCTATATGACCATAACTTTACAGTTAATGAGGCAATTTACATATGAATATAAACAGTGCTAAAAATTAAGATATAGCATTTCAAAACATTGCTATGGCTTTATCATGATGCTGATTTTCTGGGCAAAGGTACATTTACAAAGAAACTCAGTTACCACTGTATTGATCTCAGAAAATGTTTTCAAGAATTTTGTAAAATGCTCATTATTATCTGTGAACTAATTTGGTCTTTGTTACAGAATAAAGGTTTACTGTTAAAAAGTTCAAAATAAAATAGCTTAAAATATTTCCATTAGTACTACAGAAGTGGGAGGTTTCTAATTCCAGCTCTGATATTCTTTGTTCTATGTCCTAAAGTCCTTTCCACATTTGAGATTCTTCTAGTTGCATGAAATGGTCTATTGCATTGAATATGAATACGTGCAAAATTCATGCCATAAAAATAGCCCCGAGAGAATGAACATTATTTAATCAGCAATTAGAAATTACTCTGAACAAAGACCTCAAAGTGACTTCACATTTTGTGAACTGTGATGGGTCAAGACTACTGAAAAATTTGCTAGATGTCAACTGGGGTATTGGAAAGATCACTGAATCTCGAGTCATTAGAAATGGGTTCCAGTCTTGGTTTTGTTACTTTGTGTAACTATGGCCTTCTTAAAGTCTGTTCCTCTTTCTGATTTCCATGTCCTCATACATAAAATGAGGGTTCTAGGTTAGATGATCTCTAAGGTCTTTTTTATAATACTTGATTAATCTATGAAACATCTAAAACTAGGGGCAAAAGTGAGTCTTTGAACAATCCCTCCTCTGAACTCCTAATATTATTTCCACCTTGAATTAATAATTCTGCAAATCCTCCTTTATTATTTTTATTATTAGATTCTGTTAATGTTAATCTTTTTATGTCTGTGTGCCTTTCCTCCTTAATTAGACTCCATAAACTTGGAAGGCAGAGAATATGTTTTGTATTTCTTTGCATCTCTATAGTTCCTAACACAGTGCTGGGAATTCAAATGTTCAGTAACAAAATACTGATATACATAGAAAGCTGAGGTTCAGTAAATGCAAAGACTTAACAATAGTTTAGGGAAGGATGGATTTGGATTCAGATAGCAGTTTCAAAGTCTAGCTGCTCTAGGTATACAGCAATTTGTACAACAATGAGTAAATCACTTCACATATTTTAATTTTATTTTAATCTAAAAATGAGGGTATTAGAAGTAATCTCTAAGATAATAAAGACATAGTTATAGACCATAAAATGACTTCAGTGAGTGAAGAAGCACCTTCCAACTTGCCATACCCCAAAACATCCATATTGATATCAGGTTCCTGGGATTTTATTATTAGCAATTCATATTTTAGGTTAAGTAGTCTTTTTGATTGAGTTCCTTTTTAAAAATCCTCCTAAAATTCCTACTACTTCCTAGTGGATTGCTTTGTACTTTCTTCAGTGACTTAAAGCATTGACTAATACTTGTGGAAATTTAGAACTTCATATGAACTGTCAATTAAATGTAATATTTGTTTTTAAAAAAGCTGACTTAATTTAAAAAGTATCATTTGTGATATCTTAAAATGTCTCATACTTCACAATTTATTTTTTAAAATTTTAAAAACTTAAAAAAATTTTAAACTAAATTTAATTTTTTTAAAACTAAAAAGTTAAAAAAAAATTTGTAGAAAAAATATCCATTTAAGAATAAGACAGATAGGTTTTAAGTTAAACTCTCTTACAAATTTACTGTGTGACCTGAGATATCTTTCTGGGTCTTCATTTCCTATTATGTAAATTATGAGGTTGGACAAGAAAAGCTTGAAATTCTCTTCCAAATCTAACATCTTTTGTCCTAGGAATTAAACTCCCTTCCAACTTTAACATTTTATTTCATTTTCTAAAGTCTTTTTTATCTCTGTCCTTCTTTGTTCTAAATTATGAGTTCTGTCTAGTTTTGACATTTTTTGTTTGATGTTCTAAGGTCTCCTTTAGCTCTGACATTATAATATCCTATCAACTAGAGTTGTTCAGAAGTAGAATGTGATATTTGGTTTCCTTCTCTTTGGAGGTCTTCAAGCAAAAGATTGGGTGATTGCTTATGAGGTAAGATGTAGAGGGGATTCTTAAAAATTTATGTTAGACTTGAATACAAAATGGGAAGAAATATTACCCTTGCAATGCCATAGCAGAACATTGGAGAGGATTCAATATAAAACAAAAACTTTAATTTTAAGAAAACTTCTATAATAAATATTGTACATTGTTTTCAAAGCTGCCCAGTTTTTCTTTGCTTCCTTGTCATATTCTTTGTTGTGCACTCTAAGCTTTAAATTTCCTCACCCCCGACGGAGGCGGAGCCAAGATGGCGGAGAGGAAACACACGACTCAGTGAACGTCCTCACTCCCTCACAACCAATTAGATAAATTAAGTCTCAAAATTAGCTCAGGACTGATAGATACCACAAGGACTGGAAGCACGACTTACCAGCTGAAGAGAATCTGGAGTTTCAACAGGAAAGGTCAGTTCTCAGGGGAGGAATAAGAAAGACCAGCACAGACGGTGGGGTAGGGGCACACTGCGCCCATTGCGCTGGGAAGGGCTCTGGGATCAGAGAAGCCACTGAGGTAAAGGAATCTGGCACAGGCTGTTAGCTCTTCTCTGCTAATTATTTAGCAGTTCAGAAGAGAAAGCCAAAATATTTTAAAACTCAGATTAAATTTTCCCCGGACCCTGGGGGTGACTCGGCACCAGGGGGTGTGGCCTCAGCTACCTCCTGAGAATAGTTAAGAGACTGACAAGTGGGTGGATACGGCCCAAGGCAACACACACTGCCTAGCTTAGCTGGAGGGAGTGGAACTCAGCTCCAGGAAGTCCCAGAGAAGCGGAACCTTTGAACTAGGGACCGCGGTTTCTGGCAGACACTTCCAGTTTGAGCACAGGGGCTTCTTACGTCACCTGCTGCAGACATCCACTCCCCACCCGGACACATAGCCTGGGCTTCCTGCAGTCTTCACTATTCTACGCCCTCGAAGCACAGCAGTGCTAATCACCTCTGAGGCACTCCCAGGGAGAGGGTGGGGAACTCTCTCCCAGAGCTCTCTCTTAGCTCAGGCTCAGGAGCCACTGCATCCATCCCGTCTGGGAGGAAGCTGGTAAAGAAGTAAATAATTTCCTACCCCAGAGACAGACCCCAAAAGATTTTTTTTAAGTATGAATAAAAAAGCTAGAAAAACCATAGATTCCTTCTATACAGAGAAAGAGCGGGTGTCCAACCCCGAGGAAGTTAACAGCAAAGATTCAGAAGATAACAACCTAAAGGGGAACGATTCCTGCCCCCCATCACATAACTCTCTCCTAGAAGAAGCTCTTAAGAAATTGAGGGAGATCGAAGAAAAATGGGGAAAAGAAAGGGAAGTTATGATAGAGAATAATAATGTCCTGAAATTGGAGTTGGAAAAAATAAAGAATTCACAGGAGATGCAGGGAAACAAAATTAGTGAATTAGAAAAGGTTAAAAAAACACAGGAAAGTAGGATTTCTGAATTGGAAAAGATAAAAAAGTCTCAAGAAAATAGAATTTCTGAATTGGAAAAAGAAAATAATTCTCAAAAAAAAAAAAATTAGGGAAATGGAAAAAAACTCAATAGAGCAAAATAATTCATTTAAAAACGAAATTGGGCATTTACAAAAAGAACTAAAAACTGTGAAAGAAGAAAATAACTCCTTAAAAGTCAGGATGGAACAAATAGAAATGAATGATTCACAGAGAACCCAAGAATCAGTCAAACAAAACAAAAAAAATGAGAAGCTGGAGAACAACGTCAAATACTTACTGGGAAAATCTATAGACCTGGAAAATAGATCTAGGAGAGATAATCTGCGGATTATTGGACTTCCAGAAAACTATGACCAAAAAAAGAGCCTAGATTCTATTTTACAGGAAATTATCAAAGAGAACTGTCCAGAGATAATAGAAACAGAAGGGAAAGTAGATGTGGAAAGAATTCATCGAACTCCTTCTGAAATAGACCCTAAAAAAAGAACACCACGGAATATTGTGGCTAAGCTGCAGAATTACCACACAAAGGAGAAAATCCTGCAAGCAGCTAGAAAAAAACAATTTAAATACCAAGGTGCCACAATAAGGGTCACCCAAGATCTGGCTGCCTCCACATTAAAAGATAGAAGGGCCTGGAACCTGATATTCCGAAAGGCAAAAGATCAAGGACTGCAACCAAGAATGAACTACCCAGCTAAGTTTAGCATCTTTTTCCATGGAAGAAGATGGTCATTCAATGAAACAGAGGAATTCTATATGTTTCTAAGAAAAAAACCAGACTTAAACAAAAAATTTGATCTACATCCACAAGACTGAAGAGAAACAGAAAAAGGTACACAGAACCCTTGAGAACTGTAACTTTGTTGTGGGTATATAAAAAATACTCAAGGATAATTTGATTTTACTGATATAAAAGAAAAAAAGGGGGGTGTGGTAAAGGGAAGGAGGTCGGTTCAGAAAAAGGGGAAGGAGTGATAAAAAGAGGGAAACTACATCCCAGGAAGAGACATAGAAAATACACCATATCTGAGGGAACTTAGTGAGGGGGAGAATCATTGTGTGAATCTTACTCTCATCAGAAGAGGCTCAAAGAGTAAATAATTAACATATTTGTTTTTCAGAGAATTTTCTCTCACCTCATTAAAAGGGGGGAGAGGAAAAGGGGAAAGGAAAAGGAGAATAAGTGAAGGGACTTGGAGGGAGGGGGGAGGGATCCTAAAAAAAAAAAAAAAAAAAAAAAAAAAGAGGGAGGGTTGCGCGTCACAAGGGGGGTCTGTAAATTAAATATCGGGGAGGGGGATCAGGGGGGTCAAGGGAAAAAAGTATAATCTGGGGATAATACGATGGCAGGAAATACAGAATTAGTAATTTTAACTGTAAATGTAAATGGGATGAACGATCCCATCAAACGGAGACGGATAGCAGATTGGATCAAAAAGCAGAACCCTACAATATGTTGTCTACAGGAAACACACTTAAAGCAGGGAGATACATACAGAGTAAAGGTAAAAGGTTGGAACAGAGCTTATTATGCTTCAGGTAAAGCCAAAAAAGCAGGGGTAGCTATCCTTATCTCAGATCAAGCAAAAGCAGAAGTAGATCTCGTTAAAAAAGATAAGGAAGGAAACTATATCCTGCTGAAAGGTAGCATAAATAATGAAGCCATATCAATACTAAACATATATGCACCAAGTGGTATAGCATCTAACTTTCTAAAGGAAAAGTTAAGAGAACTGCAAGAAGAAATAGACAGTAAAACTATAATAGTGGGAGACCTCAACCTTGCACTCTCAGATTTAGACAAATCAAACCACAAAACAAACAAGAAAGAAATTAAAAAAGTAAATAGAACATTAGAAAAACTAGGTATGATAGACCTTTGGAGAAAACTGAATGGCAATAGGAAGGAATATACTTTCTTCTCAGCAGTTCATGGATCCTATACAAAAATTGACCATATATTAGGACATAAAGATCTCAAAATTAAATGTAGGAAGGCAGAAATAATAAATGCCTTCTTCTCAGATCACAATGCAATAAAAGCTACATTCAGTAAAAAGTTAGGGGTAAATAGACCAAAAAGTAATTGGAAACTGAATAATCTCATCTTAAAGAATGACTGGGTGAAAGAGCAAATTATAGAAACAATTAACAATTTCACCCAAGATAATGATAATGATGAGACATCATATCAAAATCTTTGGGATGCAGCTAAAGCAGTAATAAGGGGAAATTTTATATCTTTAGAGGCTTATTTGAAGAAAATTGAGAAAGAGAAGATTAACGAATTGGGCTTACAACTTAAAAGGCTAGAAAAAGACCAAATTATAAACCCCCAACCAAAAATTAAACTCGAAATACAAAAATTAAAAGGAGAAATCAATAAAATTGAAAGTAAAAAAACTATTGAATTAATAAATAAAACCAAGAGTTGGTTTTATGAAAAAGCCAATAAAATAGATAAACCTTTGGTAAATTTGATCAAAAAAAAGAAAGAGGAAAATCAAATTGATAGTCTTACAAATGAAAAGGGGGATCTTTCCACCAATGAAGAGGAAATTAGAGAAATAATAAGGAGTTACTTTGCCCAACTTTATGCCAATAAATTTGATAACTTAAGTGAAATGGATGACTTCCTCCAAAAATATAGGCTCCCTAGATTAACAGAGGAGGAGATAAATTGCTTAAATAGTCCCATTTCAGAAAAAGAAATAGAACAAGCTATTAATCAACTCCCCAGGAAAAAATCCCCAGGGCCAGATGGATTCACATGTGAATTCTACCAAACATTTAAAGAACAATTAGCCCCAATGTTATATAAATTATTTGAAAAAATAGGGGATGAAGGAGTCCTACCAAACTCCTTTTATGACACAGACATGGTACTGATACCTAAACCTGGTAGATCGAAAACTGAGAAAGAAAATTATAGACCAATCTCCTTAATGAATATTGATGCTAAAATCTTAAATAAGATATTAGCAAAAAGACTTCAGAAAATCATCTCCAAGATAATACACTATGATCAAGTAGGATTTATTCCAGGAATGCAGGGCTGGTTTAATATTAGGAAAACTATTAATATAATTGACCATATTAATAATCAAATTAATAAGAACCATATGATCATCTCAATAGATGCAGAAAAAGCATTTGACAAAATCCAACATCCATTCCTACTAAAAACTCTTGAGAGTATAGGAATAAATGGATTATTCCTTAGAATAATCAGGAGTATATATTTAAGACCGTCAGTAAGCATAATATGCAATAGAAATAAACTGCAACCTTTCCCTGTAAGATCAGGAGTGAAACAAGGTTGCCCACTATCACCATTACTATTCAATATAGTACTAGAAACGCTAGCCTCGGCAATAAGAGCCGAGAAAGAGATTCAAGGAATTAGAGTAGGAAATGAGGAAATCAAACTATCACTTTTTGCAGATGACATGATGGTATACTTAGAGAACCCCAAAGACTCTGCTAAAAAGCTACTAGAAATAATTCAAAATTTCAGCAAAGTGGCAGGATACAAAATAAATCCACATAAATCCTCGGCATTTTTATATATCACTAACAAAATGCAACAGCAAGAGATACAAAGAGAAATTCCATTCCAAACAAATGTTGAGAGTATAAAATATTTGGGAATCCATCTACCAAAGAAAAGTCAGGAATTATATGAGAAAAATTACAAAACACTTGCCACAAAAATAAAATCAGATTTAAATAATTGGAAAGACATTCAGTGCTCTTGGATAGGCCGAGCGAATATAATAAAGATGACAATACTCCCCAAACTAATCTATTTATTTAGTGCTATACCAATCAGACTCCCAAGAAACTATTTTAATGACCTAGAAAAAATAACAACAAAATTCATATGGAAGAATAAAAGGTCAAGAATTGCAAGGGAACTAATGAAAAAAAACTCAGAGGAAGGTGGTCTAAGTGTACCTGATCTAAAGCTATATTATATAGCAGCAGTCACCAAAACCATTTGGTATTGGCTACAAAATAGACCGGTAGATCAGTGGAACAGATTAGATACAAAGGACAAAAAAGGGTACATCTATAGCAATCTAATCTTTGACAAACCCAAAGATTCCAACATTAGGGATAAAAATTCATTATTCGGAAAAAACTGTTGGGAAAACTGGAAATTAGTATGGCAGAAATTAGATATGGATCCACACTTAACACCATATACCAAGATAAGATCAAAATGGGTCCATGATTTAGGCATAAAGAGGGAGATAATAAATAGATTGGAGGAACAGAGGATAATCTACCTCTCAGACTTGTGGAGGAGGAAGGAATTTATGACCAGAGGAGAACTAGAGATCATTATTGATCACAAAATAGAAGATTTTGATTACATCAAACTAAAAAGTTTCTGTACAAATAATACTAATGCAAACAAGATTAGAAGGGAAATAACAAATTGGGAAAATATTTTTAAAAACAAAGGTTCTGACAAAGGTCTCATTTCCAAAATATATAGAGAACTGACCCAAATTTATAAGAAACCGAACCATTCTCCAATTGATAAATGGTCAAAGGATATGAACATACAATTCTCAGAGGAAGAAATTGAAACTATATCCACTCACATGAAAGAGTGTTCCAAATCACTACTGATCAGAGAAATGCAAATTAAGACCACTCTGAGATACCACTACACACCTGTCAGATTGGCTAAGATGACAGGAACAAATAATGACAAATGTTGGAGGGGATGTGGGGAAACTGGGACACTAATACATTGCTGGTGGAGTTGTGAAAGAATCCAGCCATTCTGGAGAGCAATCTGGAATTATGCCCAAAAAGTTATCAAACTGTGCATACCCTTTGACCCAGCAGCGCTACTACTGGGATTATATCCCAAAGAAATACTAAAGAGCGGAAAGAGACATATATGTGCCAAAATGTTTGTGGCAGCTCTTTTTGTTGTAGCTAGAAACTGGAGGATGAATGGATGTCCATCAGTTGGAGAATGGTTGGGTAAATTGTGGTATATGAAGGTTATGGAATATTATTGCTCGGTAAGAAATGACCAGCAGGAGGAATATAGAGAGGCCTGGAGAGACTTAAATCAACTGATGCTGAGTGAAATGAGCAGAACCAGAAGATCACTGTACACTTCAACAACAATGCTGTATGAGGATGTATTCTGATAGAAGTGGAAATCTTCAACATAAAGAAGATCCAACTCACTTCCAGTGGATCAATGATGGACAGAGGTAGCTGCACCCAGAGAAGAAACACTGGGAGGGGAATGAAAATTGTTAGCACTAATATCTGTCTGCCCAGGTTGCATGTACCTTCGGAATCTAATGTTTATTGTGCAACAAGAAAGTGATATTCGCACACATGTATTGTACCTAGACTATATTGTAACACATGTAAAATGTATGGTATTGCCTGTCGTCGGGGGGAGGGAATAGAGGGAGGGGGGGTAAATTGGAAAAATGAATACAAGGGATAATATTATAAAATATATATATATATATATATAATAAAAAAAAAAGGAAATTTACAAAATAAATGTTGTATATTTAAAAGCAATGTGAAACTCAAAAAAAAAAAAAAAAAAAATTTCCTCACCCCCCACCCTAAAGAAAGAAAGAAAAAAAAAATTAAACATATCTATTTAAAATGTATATTGTAACCCAAAGATACCAACATTAGGGATAAAAATTCATTATTTGGAAAAAAACTGTTGGGAAAACTGGAAATTAGTATGGCAGAAATTAGATATGGATCCACACTTAACACCATATACCAAGATAAGATCAAAATGGGTCCATGATTTAGGCATAAAGAATGAGATCATAAATAGATTAGAGGAACAGAGGATAGTCTACCTCTCAGACCTGTGGAGGAGGAAGGAATTTATGACCAGAGGAGAATAGAGATCATTATTGATCACAAAATAGAAGATTTTGATTGCATCAAACTAAAAAGTTTCTGTATAAACAATACAAGATTAGAAGGGAAGTAACAAATTGGGAAAATACTTTTAAAGTTAAAGGTTCTGATAAAGGTCTCATTTCCAAAATATATAGAGAACTGACCCTAATTTATAAGAAATCAAACCATTCTCCAATTGATAAATGGTCAAAGGATATAAACAGACAATTCTCAGATGATGAAATTGAAACTATTTCCACTCATATGAAAGAGTGTTCTAAATCACTATTGATCAGAGAAATGCAAATTAAGACAATTCTGAGATACCACTACACACCTGTCAGATTGGCTAAGATGACAGGAGCAAATAATGATGAATGTTGGAGGGGATGTGGGAAAACTGGGACACTGATGCATTGTTGGTGGAGCTGTGAAAGAATCCAACCATTCTGGAGAGCAATCTGGAATTATGCCCAAAAAGTTATCAAACTGTGCATACCCTTTGACCCAGCAGCGCTACTACTGGGCTTATATCCCAAAGAAATACTAAAGAATGGAAAGGGACCTGAATGTGCCAAAATGTTTGTAGCAACTCTTTTTGTTGTAGCTAGAAACTGGAAGATGAATGGATGTCCATCAATTGGAGAATGGTTGGGTAAATTATGGTATATGAAGGTTATGGAATACTATTGCTCTGTAAGAAATGACCAGCAGGAGGAATACAGAGAAGCTTGGAGAGACTTACATCAACTGATGCTGAGTGAAATGAGCAGAACTAGGGGATCATTACACACTTCAACAGTGATACTGTATGAGGATGTATTCTGATGGAAGGGGAAATCTTCAACATAAAGAAGATCCAACTCACTTCCAGTTGATCAATGATGGACAGAAATAACTACACCCAGAGAAGGAACACTGGGAGGCGAATGTAAATTGGTAGCACTACTGTCTATCTACCCAGGTTACTTACACTTTCGGAATCTAATACTTAATGTGCAACAAGAAAATGGTATTTACACACATATATTGTATCTAGGTTATATTGTAACACATGTAAAATGTATGGGATTGCCTGTCATCGGGGGGAGGGAGTGGAGGGAGGGGGGGATAATTTGGAAAAATGAATACAAGGGATAATATTTTAAAAAATTACTCATGCATATATACTGTGGAAAAATTCTAAATAAAAAAATAAAATGTATATTGTATACAGAGACATACACAGATACACATTCTTATACATTTTTGTAAGACTATACAATGCTTATTTCCACTTATCTGTCATCTGTTTATCTAAAGCTTCATCTATTATAAGTCCAAGTCTTTCCAAGTTTTTTCTAAATCAACCAACTCATTACTTTCTATATCACAGCTACATTCCAATTTAATCTTAACCTATATGAGAAATTGTCTTTGAAAGTTCCCCCCAATTTTCTGTACTCCTTCTATTCTTGGATGCATGTTTTATATGAGAAAAATTTAATTTAAAATAATTAGAATTATCCATTTTTACTCTTCAACAATGTCCTCACTCTATAATAAAGTCTGATACTGCTGTTCTTCCTTCCCTTCCTCACTTCTTTCCCTCTTCCTTTTCTCCCTCTATTCTCTCCATCCTTTCTTCCTTCCCTCTCTCTTTCCTCTCTTTTCCCCTTATTCTTCCCTTCTTCCCTCCCTACCTCTCTTCTTCCTTTATTCTTTTTTCTTTCCCTCCCTCCTTCCTTCTCTCCTTCCCTCCCTCCATTCCTCCTTTTCTCCCTGTCTACCTCCATCCCTCTTTCCTTTCTCTCCTCCCTCCCTCTTTCCCTTTTCCCCTCCCTCCCCTGTCTCTTTTCTTTCTCTTTCCATTTTTCTTCCCTTCTTTTCTCCCTATCTCTTTTCTTCCCTTATCCCCTTTTCTCTTTCCCTCCTTCCCACCCTCCTTTCCTCCCTCTCTCCATGCTTTCCTCTCTCTCTTCTCCCCTCCCTCCTTCCTCTCTTCTTCCCTTCCCTTCCCTTTTTCCTTCCCTTCCTTTCCCTTCCCTTCTTCCTTCCCTTCCCTTCCCTTCCCTTCCCTTCCCTTCCCTTCCCTTCCCTTCCCTTCCCTTCCCTTCCCTTCCCTTCCCTTCCCTTCCCTTCCCTTCCCTTCCCTTCCCTTCCCTTCCCTTCCCTTCCCTTTCCTTCCCTTCCCTTTCCTTCCCATCCCTTCCCTTCCCTCTTTCCTTTCCTTTCCTTTCCTTTTTTCCTTTTTTCTTTCCTTTCCTTTCCTTCTTATGGATTTCTAGTGGCAGTCAGAGAGTTGTGGAAATCCCTTTTGATGGAAGGCACAGATACTTCATGAAAGAATTCACAAACCCAAAATATTAAGTGGCAAAAATGGAAGTTTATTGTTGGATGAGAAGTCAGCTTTGCTAGGAGACTGACTTCCTAGTGGCAAAATCCTATTAGGAAATTATAGGCGCATAAATGAGCATAAACCTATTTTAAGAGCAGATCTTATCGGGGGAGGTGGGCTGGAGGCAGTTTGAGCCGATCAGATCAGGATCTCCCAATGAATTAAATTACTTTGAAGGCTTTTTCAACCTGAATTTGAATGGGGATCAGCTACCAATGGGGGGTTGGGGTGATTTGCCTTAAAATGGCCCAGCCTGAGAAAAAAGCTCCCTTCTTTTACAGATCAAAAGGAGACACATTTTAGAGTGATAATTTTACAGATTAAAGGGAACACAGTTTCACACCCCATTATCTCACACCCCTATCTTTCCTTCCTTCCTTCTTTCCTTCCTTCATTCCTTCCTTCTTTCCTTCCTTCATTCCTTCTTTTCTTCCTTCCTTCCTTCCTTCCTTCCTTCCTTCCTTCCTTCCTTCCTTCCTTCCTTCCTTCCTTCCTTCCTTCCTTCCTTCCTTCCTTCCTTCCTTCCTTCCTTCCTTCCTTCCTTCCTTCCTTCCTTCCTTCCTTCCTTCCTTCCTTCCTTCCTTCCTTCCCTCCTCCCTTCCTTCCCTCTTTACCTCCCTCTGTCCACATGGAGTATCAATTCCTTGCCAATAGATACTCTTAAAAACTTTTTTTTTTCCTTTTAGATCTCTGAACTCTCCCAAAAAATGTTGTGAGTTGCAAGCCAGATTTCTTTCTTAAAGACCTTGCCTTAAACCAAAACCACTCTGACTATCACTGCTTGTCCTGCAAAGCATCCCAGATTAAGTCCCAATTGATCTTTCTATGGGTCCTAAGAGACTCAAAGTGAATGTAAATAGGAATCACTCTGTTTTGGCCAGAAATTCTTCCATTCCCAGCTTTATTTATTTAGTTTTTTCCTAGGTGAAAAATGCCTTTCTTTGCCTCAATTTCTAGCTATCTGTCCTCAGTGAATGACTGTGCCATCAGTTAAACTGAAACCTGTTGAAGACCTTAGCTTAAAAAGGCCAAGGTCTGCCACCACTTGTCTTTTTGATCTATATCTGGCCAAAGGACCTAGATGGCTCTGGAGGATAAAGGGAGACATATGATGCACAGCTCTCTCTCTCAATTAAATCCAATTCACTTTCATGTCATGGTATCACCTCCCTAAAGTCATAGTCCTTTTCAAGGACAAATACAATTAAAACACTCAGTTAGTGTAATATATACATAAATAATGTCCTTTCTTTTTTGTCCTTGACTTCCTTTTTCTCTTCAAATAAAAATAGCAGAAGATGGGTGAAAGGGTGTGTGGGAATTAGAACTTTTATATAGTATATGGCAAAGGAGAGAAACTCTAGCTGCTTCTGGAAAGCATACAGAGAGTACTGACAGCTCAGGAAAGTGAGCAATAGTTCTGGGGTTATGTTGGCCTGCCTATGTCCACAAGCTTGATGTTATCATTATCCCACAGCATAATTAAGAAATATAGACATGAGCAAAGGTCTTTTCACAGGGGCAAAGTCGAATCCAGAGACTGATGGAAATGTAATTATTGTTCCTGCTGATACTGAGCACAGAGCAGAAAGATTATTGTAGAAAGGGGGAAGGCCATAACTATAACCTGAAGCAAAAACAACTTATTAGAATGAGGAAGGGTGTCTTCCCATGAAGCTGGGATTGAATCCAGTTTTCATTGTAATCTTATCACAATCCATAATTTTTGAATATAAAAATGGAGAAAGGTTGTCTTATTGAGACATAGGATAATGGAAACCAGACATGTTTCCACACTTCTTTCTGATTTCTTTTTCCAAATAGTCCTTGTTGTTAAAAATGCAAAAAAATAGAGCAAAACATAAGCCCCCACAGAATCCAAAGATTAGAGTTGATATAAGTTAATCACTAAATCACTTTGCCACTATTATAGCACTTAATTTAGTGTTTTATTTCCTTATAATTACATGCAAAAACAATTTTTAACATTTATTTTTAAAACCTTGAATTCCAAATTCAATCCTTTCTTCCTTCCCCACCACTCTACCTCCATTGAGAGGGCAAGCATTTTTTTTTTTCATTTAGGCATAGATGATTTTGATTACTTCAACAGAAAAATTCATATCTTTTTATCACTTAAGAATTGGGAAATGACTCATTTTATAAATTTGACTCAGTACTCTATATGCTTTAGAAATGAAATCTTTATCAGAAAAAGTTGATTCAGATTTTTCTATTTCCCTACATCTTGCTCTGTTCCTCCTTTATTCTATTCTCTTTCTTCTTTCACCCTGTCCCTTCTAAAAAGTGTTTTACTTCTGACTCTTCGCTTCCTCAATTTGCTATACCTTCTATCACCCCTTTTTTCTTTTGTCCTCTTCCCTTTTTACTTTCCTATATGGTAAGATGAATTTCTATACCCAATTACCCTGGGTATGTTATTCCCTCTTTGAACCAATTATGATGAAAATAACTCACTCAATCCCCATTTTTTTATCCCTTTTCCCTTCTGCTGTAAAATCTTTTTCTTGCCTTTTTCATGTGAGATAAATCTCTTTCCCTTTTCCTTTTTTTCTAGTACATTCTTCTCTCACCATTAATCTTATTCTTTTAGATATCATCTTTTCATATTCAATTCACATCTGTTGTCTTTCTCCATACACACACACACACACACACACACACACACACACATATATATATATATATATATATATATATATATATATATATACATATATATATATAATATGCATGTGTATATAGTGTATATATGTGTATACACACATAAACATATATGTATCTGTCTATTTATCTATATACACATTTATAAAATGAGTAATTTCCCAATTCCTAAGTGATCAAAGGGCATCACAATTTGATAGTCCTTTGGGCATAGTTACCTATTATTCTCCAGAATGGTTGGATCAGTTCACAAATCCACCAAGAATGTACTGGTGTCCTAGTTTTCCCACATTCCCTCCAACATTCATCATTATGTTTCCCTGTCATTTGAGCCAATCTGAGAGGTGTGTAGTGGTACCTCAAAGTTGTCTTAATTTGCATTTCTCTGATCAATAGTGATTTAGAACTTTTTTCATATGACTAGACATGGTTTTAATTTCTTCATCTGAGAAATGTCTGTTCATATCCTTTGACCATTTATCAATTGGAGAATGATTTATATTCTTATAAATCTGAGTAACTTTATATATTTTAGAAATGAGGCCTCTATTAGGACCCCTGGATGTATAAATTTTCTCCGTTTTCTAATCCTGTCTACACTACTTTGATTTATACAAAAACTTTTTAACTTAATAAAATAAAAAAAAATCTATTTTTGCAGGTCATAATGTCCTCTAGCTCTTCTTTGACCATAAATTCCTTCTTTCTTCACAGATTTGAGATAGCACTAGAATTTTACCACACAGACATTTAGGAATTCCCATATAGTTTGAAGCTACAAAATTTCTTTACAATTCACTAAAACTTTTGGGATTAGGAAAAAATATGGGCTACTTATATAGGAAGTGAGTCATAAACAATGAATAACTGATTGATCAATTTGTAGGCAAAATAAGGCAAAAGATGGAGAGGAAGGCTTTCAGCCTATTTTGGTGGACCCTCTGTGGCAGAGCCATGGTAGTTTATTGGCAAGTGTACAGGTAGACAAGCCTAAATGTGTTGAAATATTTAACACTGGAGCTTGAGAATATTTATATCAATGAAATTACATACCAAATATTAAAAAAATTAATACCTTAAGAAAGTTGTTATGATTAATATACCAAACTACTTATTGATTTCCCAGTGGTTATTAGATGAAAATGATGCCTAGAGGTCATAATATAGTTCATTTTGTGCTTTTTCTGTTAAAATTCATTATGTTTGATCTGAAGTTAACAAGCATCAAAAATTTCTCATATATATTAGAGTTGATAAGGCAAATTGCACATAAAACTGCAGAAATTTATTGTGTATAGCTCATTTAAAAAAATAAGTTTAAAGCTGAGTCTGCAGATGTTTTTTTCTTCCATTCTTACTTTTAGTGCATTTTATAAGAAAAAGATACTTCAATGACCTTGCTTCTTCCATCAATTCTTCTTTCAGATTTCATCCATCCTCCTTCCCTCCCTGCCTTCCTCCTTCTCTTCCTCCTTTCCTTCTTCCTTTCCTTCCTTCCTTCTTTCCTTTTTTCCTTCCTTCCTTCTTTCCTTCCTCCTTCTCTTCCTCCTTTCCTTCTTCCTTTCCTTCCTTCCTTCTTTCCTTTTTTCCTTCCTTCCTTCTTTCCTTCCTTCCTTTCTTCCTTCCTTCCTTCTTTCCTTCCTTCTTTCCTTCCTTCCTTCCTTCCTTCCTTCTTTCCTTCCTTCCTTCCTTCCTTCCTTCCTTCCTTCCTTCCTTCCTTCCTTCCTTCCTTCCTTCCTTCCTTCCTTCCTTCCTTCCTTCCTTCCTTCCTTCTTTCCATTATTCTTTTAGAACAGTTTCTTTATTTGTAAGATGAATGTAATCATTCAAATACCTACCTCACAAAAATAAAGTGAAGCTCACATAAGATAGAACACATAATATTTTTGCAAACATTAAAATAAATTTTCATCATTGTTTTTATTAAACTATTAATTTTTAATACACATTACTTTATGAATCATGTTGAAAGTGAAAAATCAGGACAGAAGGAAAAAATACAATGGGAGAGGAAAAAAAAACCAGAAAGAAGAATTAAATGAAGCAGATGTTGATTTACATTCAGTCTCCTTAGTTCTTTTTCTGAATGCAGATTGTATTTTCTATCCAAATTTATGGGGATTATTGAGCAATTGAGAAGAATCAAATTTTTCAAAGTTGATCATTGCATATTCTTGCTGTTATTATATAAAATGTATTCATGGTTCTGCTTATTTTGCTCAGAATCAGTTCATGCAAATCTTTCTAAAATCAGCTTGTTCATCATTTTTTATAGAATAAAAATATTCCATTACCTTCACATATCACAACATGTTCAGTCATTCTCCAATTGATGGAAATATATTCATTTTCCAGTTCTTTGCTACCACTAAAAGAGCTGCCACAAACATTTTTTCACATGTGTCTTTTTATTTCCTTTATGATTTCCTTGGGATACGGACTCAGTAATGGCACTGTTGGATGAAAGGGCTTACACAGTTTGATAGCCCTTTGGGCATAGTTCCATATTGCTCTCCAGAATAGTTGGATCATTTCACAACTCCACCAACAATGTATTAGCATGCAGTTTTCCCACATCCCCTACAACATTCATCATTATGTTTTCCTGTCATTTTAGCCAATCTGAGAGATGAGCAATGCTACCTCAGAATTGTCTTCCTTTGAACTTCTCTGATCAATAGTGACTTAGAACACCTTTACATACATACATATATATATATATATATATATATATATATATATATATATATATATATATATATAATCATATATTTTTCTCTATTTTTTCTTTTTTTGTCATTTTCATTTGAGTGATTCTTAAAGTCATATTGAGTCATTCACTTCCATTTGTTCAATTTTAATTTTTAGCATATTATTTCCTCAAGTTACCTTTTTAGCTCCTTTTGTATTTGACCATTTGAATTGTTTTGTTCATTGCACTTTTTCCATTTCACAAATTTTGTTTTTCAACGAATTGGTATCTTTTTCATATTTATTTTGTAAGTAGTTATATGCTTTTTCCATTTCATCAAATCTATTTTGTAAGAGTTATATGCTTTTCCTATCCCTTCTTGCAAAGATCTCATTTCCTTTCCCCATTATTTTTCTAACTCTCTTTTAAAATCCATTATGAAATCTTCCAAAAAAAAAAACCTTGTGAAATGGAGACCAGCTCATATCTCCCTTTGGGGCTTCATCTGGAGTTGATTTGTCTTTAGGAATCTCAGGATTTGAGGTATGTTCTTCTCTCTCTCCATAAAAGCTGTCTATGGTGAGAGTTCTTTTGGTTTTTTGGTCATTTTTTTAAGGCTTGAGGTCTGCTCAATGCAGAGGAGCTACAGCTGCTTTAGATTTCCCTGAGACAGTTCTGCTAATTAAAATTAATTAATTGATTGATTGCCTAATTAATTAATTAATGGCTTCTAGTGCTGGGTAACTGCAGCTAGGTCCTGTATTCTTCCAGATCTCAATGGTTTACAATTTGCCTTTTGTAGCAAATCTGCCAAAACACCTGCTTGCAACAAGGTTAGAGTAGCCTAAGTGGTTCACAGAAGATTCCCAGATGTGTGGAAGCTGTAAACACTCCAATTCCCTACCTCAGCTCCTTGCCCCAATCTTCTTGTACTGTGGTCTGGGCTTGGCAGACTGTCCCTCTGCCCATTTAAAATAGACCTGTTCTGAAATTCTTCCAGGGTATCTTCTGGAAATGTGGATACTCCAGATATTTGTTCTTTGACTCCAAAACCAGTTTAGAGGCTTAATCTACCGTTGGTTTGAGAGACGGTCACAGAAACTTGTGAACTCTCTCTGCCATTTTGGCTCTGTTCCACTCATTAATGATTTATCAATTGGGGAATGACTTGGTATTCTTATAAATTTGACATAGTTCTTTATGTATTTTAAAAATGAGACCTTTATCAGAAACACTGGCTCTAATCCCCCCCCCCCCCCCAGCATCATACTTCCCTTTTAAGCTTGTTTCTGTTGGTTTTGTTTGTGCAAAACCTTTTTTAACTTAATATAATCAAAGTTGTCCATTTTACCTTTCATAATATTCTCTAGTTCTTCTTTGGTCATAAATTTTTACCTTCTCCAATGATGTGGTAGGTAAATTTTCCCTTGCTCTCCTAATTTGTTTGTGGTATCAACCTTTACGACCAAATCATGTACCCATTTTGACTTTATTTTGGTATGGGATGTGAAATGTATGACTATGCCAAGATTCTGACATATATTATTTTCCAGTTTTCCTAACAATTTTGCGAAATAATGATTTCTTATCCTAGAATCTAGAGTTTGGGGGTTTGTCAAATATTAGAATACTGTAGGCCATGATTATTTTGTCATGTATTTAATCTATTCCACTGGTCAACCATTCTATTTCTTAGCCAGTTCCAAATAGTTTTGATGAGTGCTACTTTAAATATAGTTTTAGGTCTGGTATTGATAAACCACCATCTTTTATATTTTTTTTCTTTAATTCCCTTGATATTCTTGATCTTTTGTTAGTCCTGATAAATTTCATTTTTTTTTAGGTCTATATAATATTTTTGGCAGTTTCTTTTGTATGACATTGAACAAGTGGATCAATTTAGGCAGAATTTTTATTATGTTAGCATGGCCTACTAAAGTAATTGATAGTTTTCCAATTGTTTATTTCTGACTTTATTTGTGTAAGAAGTTTTGAAATTGTTTTCATATAGTTCCTGGGTTTGTCTTGACAGGTAGACACTGAAATGGTTTATTTTGTCTACACTTTTTTTTTTAAATGAAATTTCCTTTGTACCTCCTGCTAATGGGTTTTGTCAGTAATATATAGAAATACTGATGATTTATGTGGATTTATTTTATATGCTGCAACTTGACTAAAGCTGTTAGTTGTTTTCAGTAGGTTTTTGGATGATTTTCTGGGATTCTCTAATTATATCATCATAATATCATCTGCAAAGAATAATAGTTTTTTTTTTCTTATTGTCTATTTCCTTTAATTGTTTTTTATCTTTTCTTATTACTAACATCAACACTTCTAGTACAATGTTGGCTAATAGTGGTGATAATGGGCATCCTTGTTTCATCCCTGATTTTATTGAGAATGCATTGAGCTTCTGTCCATTACAAATAATGTTTGCTTCAATGTTTAGATAAATACTGCTTATTATTTTAAGGAAATCTTCCTTTATCCCTAACTCTTCAATGTTTTTTTTTTTAATAGGAATGGGTGCTGTATTTTGTCAAAAGCATTTTCTGCATCTATTAAGATTATCATATGATTTCTTGTTATTGATATGGTGAATAATGGTAATAATTTTCCTGATATTGTACCAGCCCTTTATTCCTGGTATAAGTCCCACTTGGTCACAGTGTAATATGCTGTTGATAAGTTGCTGTAATCTTTTTGTTAATATTTTATTTAAAATTTGGCATCAAAAATGTTTGTGGCAGCTCTTTTTGTTGTAGCTAGAAACTGGAAGATGAATGGATGTCCATCAGTTGGAGAATGGTTGGGTAAATTGTGGTATATGAAGGTTATGGAATATTATTGCTCTGTAAGAAATGACCAGCAGGAGGAATACAGAGAGGCTTGGAGAGACTTAAATCAACTGATGCTGAGTGAAATGAGCAGAACCAGAAGATCACTGTACACTTCAACAACAATACTGTATGAGGATGTATTCTGATGGAGGTGGAAATCTTCAACATAAAGAAGATACAACTCACTTCCAGTTGATCAATGATGAACAAAAACAGCTACACCCAGAGAAGAAACACTGGGAAGTGAATGTAAATTGTTAGCACTAATATCTGTCAGCCCAGGTTGCATGTACCTTCGGATTCTAATGTTTATTGTGCAACAAGAAAATGATATTCACACACATGTATTGTACCTAGACTATATTGTAACACATGTAAAATGTATGGGATTGCCTGTCATCGGGGGGAGGGAGTAGAGGGAGGGGGGGATAATTTGGAAAAATGAATACAAGGGATAATATTATAAATATATATATATATATAATAAAAAATTAAAAAAAAAGGTTTGAAAACCAAAAAAAATAAAAAAATAAAAAAAATAAAATAAAATTTGGCATCAGAATTCATTAGGGAGATTTGTCTGTAATTTTTCCTCTATTTTAGCTTTTCCTGGCTTTGGTATCAGTACCATATTTATGTCATAGGAGGAATTTTGTAGGAGTCCTTTTTTACTTATTTTTCTCAAATAATTTGCATAGTAATGGAATTAATTGTTTTTTAAAAGTGTGACAGAATTCTCTTGTTAATTGATCTGGCCCCAGATATTTTTTTAGGTAGTTCATCAGTGGCTTGTTCAATTTATTTTTCTAAAATGGGACTGTATAATAATTTATTTCCTCTTCTGTAATCTGTGCAATTCATATTTTTGAAAATATTCATTTCATTTAGATTATCAGATTTGCTGCCATACAACTGGGCAAAATAGCTCCAAATTATTGCTTTAATTGTTTTTCATTGCTGATAAGTTCACCCTTTTCAATTTTGATGCTGGTGAATTTTTTTTGTTTTGTCTAATTAAATTTATCTATTTTATAAAACCAACTCTTAATTTTGTTAATTAGTTAAACAGATTTTTTTGATTTGTTTTATTAATCTCCCCTTTGAGTTTCAGAATTTCTTATTTGGTTATTTGGGAGTTTTTAATTTATTTATTCCAGCTTTTTTTGTTTCATGCCTAATTCATTGATTTCTTCTTTCTCTATTTTATTCATGTAGCTATTTAGAGATATCAAATTTCCACTAAGAACTTCTTTGGTTGTATCCAATTGGTTTTCGTACATTCTCTCATTATTATCATTTTCATGGATGAAATTATGGATTGTTTCTGTGATTTGTTGTTTGACCCACTCATTCTTTTGAATTAGATTATTTAATTTCCAATTGGTTTTTAGTCTATCTTTTCCTGGCCCTTTTTTGAATATAATTTTTATTGCATCAGGGTCTGAAAGAGACCTATTTACTATTACTACCTTTCTGCATTTGATTGTGAAGTTTTTATGTCCTGAAATATGGTCAGTTTTTTTTTTGTGGTTGCCATGTATTGCCAAGAAAAAAGTGAATTTTTTTCTGTCTCCTGAGGTCTATCATATCTAGGATCCTATTAGCCTCTTTTCTTGTGTATTTTGTGGTTAGATTTGTCTGATTCTGAGAGGGAAGGGTTGAGGTCCCCCATTAGTAGAGTTTTGCTATCTATTTCTCACCTGTATAGTTTTGTTCTTCCTTTTTACCCTATCCTTAATTTTTTTTGACCTACTCCACTCTTCTCTCCCCCATCTTTTACCTTTTTTATTCTGTTTCTCCTCTCTCTTCTATCCAAGTCTTCCTTTTACTTTCTTCTTTATCCTTCTGCTTCTTTGTAGGGTTAGATAAATTTCTATATACAAGTGAATTATTAAGTTATTTCCTGTTAAAGCCAAAACTGTTGAGATAAATCTTCAAATAATTCTCATCCCTATCCCTTCTTTTCCTGTATTATAATAGATCTTTTGAGTTCCTTCATTTGTCCCCTTATACCTTTCCTTTCTCCTCCTAATACTGTCCTTTTTCAATGCCTTAATGTCTTTTTCTTTGATATCATCACGTCAGAGTCTATTCACAACTACAACCTTAGTCCATGTGATGCCCTAGTAACAGTTACAGTTCTCAAAAGTTAGTTACTATTTTCCTATCTATGGATATAAACAGTTTAACCTTTAAATAACATATATTTCATTTCTGTTTTCCTTTCTAAGCTTCTCTTGTGTTCTGTTCGTGAATATTAAATTTTCTGTTTAGTTCTGTGTTTATTTTTTTCAAAAGAAGTAACTGAAAGTCTCTTATTTCACTGTAGATTCATCTCCTCTTCTGAAGGATGATGCTCAGTTTTGGTGGATTATTAATTCTCTGTTGTTATCCCAGATTCTTGGCCTTTGAAAATTGGTATTCTAGGCTCTCTGAATCTTTGTTGTAGAAGTTGCTATATCCTGGGTAATCCTGACTAATGCTCCTCAATATCTGAATTGTTTTTGTCTGGCATCTTGCAGTACTTTTCTTAGAGATTATAGTTCTGAAGTTTACAGTTTGGGGTTTTCCTTGTGGGATCTCTTTTCTTATGTGATCAACAGATTCTTTAATTGACTATTTCTCCCTTTGTTTCTAGAATGTCAAGATAGTTTTACTTGAATTGCCATTGTTTCACATCATCACCAGAGACTTTATAATTTGCGATAGGATCATAGATTTAGAACTGGTCATTTCATTCCATCTAGTTTCAAGCCCCTCATTTCAGTTGAAAGAAATTTAGTTACAAGCTGACAAGAAGTAAAGCCAGGCTTCAAATCTAGTGTTGCTATTATATCTTTCCTCTATAAGTGAATATATAATATATGTATACACACACCTGTTTATACACATACATCTATGTATGTGTGTGTGTGTGTGTGTGTGTATAAAATGCCATTTTTTTTTATTATATATATTTTATAATATTATCCCTTGTATTCATTTTTCCAAATTGCCCCCCCTCCCTCTATTCCCTCCCCCCGACGACAGGCAATACCATACATTTTACATGTGTTACAATATAGTCTAAGTACAATACATGTGTGTGAATATCATTTTCTTGTTGCACAATAAACATTAGAATCCGAAGGTACATGCAACCTGGGCAGACAGATATTAGTGCTAACAATTTACATTCACTTCCCAATGTTTCTTCTCTGGGTGTAGCTACCCCTGTCCATCATTGATCAACTGGAAGTGAGTTGGATCTTCTTTATGTTGAAGATTTCCACTTCCATCAGAATACATCCTCATACAGTATTGTTGTTGAAGTATACAGTGATCTTCTGGTTCTGCTCATTTCACTCAGCATCAGTTGATTTAAGTCTCTCCAACCCTCTCTGTATTCCTCCTGCTGGTCATTTCTTACAGAGCAATAATATTCCATAACCTTCATATACCACAATTTACCCAACCATTCTCCAACTGATGGACATCCATTCATCTTCCAGTTTCTAGCTACAACAAAAAGAGCTGCCACAAACATTTTGGCACATATATGTTTCTTTCCGCTCTTTAGTATTTCTTTGGGATATAATCCCAGTAGTAGCGCTGCTGGGTCAAAGGGTATGCACAGTTTGATAACTTTTTGGGCATAATTCCAGATTGCTCTCCAGAATGGCTGGATTCTTTCACAACTCCACCAGCAATGTATCAGTGTCCCAATTTCCCCACATCCCCTCCAACATTTGTTATTATTTGTTCCTTTCATCTTAGCCAATCTGACAGGTGTGTAGTGGTATCTCAGAGTGGTCTTAATTTGCATAAAATACCATTTTTTAAGGGCATATACGTACTCATACATATACACTGATCTACTATTAATTGTCATGTGTTTTTGGTACATCTTCCAGCAGAATTGCACTTTGTGTTAATGTGTGAGTATATGTGTATATATTTTGCAGACAGCTCGTTGATCAGGAATTTACAATTAGAGATTTTTCATAAACTCATAATCCACTTATTTAAAAAAAACAGAGATCTTGGTATGTGTGTGTGTATGTTGAAAACAATTATATTTTAATTTTTATACTATGTTCTAGTGATTATGGGTCTGTTTCTCTAGATAACCACATACACACACATACACACACACACACACATATACATACACACATATCTATATACTTATTCTTTTGGAATGCTCCAGCTCATTATATGGAGAGAAATACTTCTAAGCTACAAATGACAAATCTTTTTCACTTGCAAGGATGCCAAAGGAACAGGTCAATATGGGTTGCTCTTGTTTAGATTAATCACAGTAAACATTGGTGCCTGTGCTGACCCGTCAGTTATCAATAAGGACTAAACGAGATGTTATTTAATCAGAGAGAACCAGCCTCCAAGCTGGCAGCATCTATGCCAGCAGAAACATGACTATCCAGTTCTTTAGCAAATATCTGAAGAGTTCAGCTGCCAGGGGATATTGATTTCTTTGTTCATGCCTCCTCTAAATCAATAGCAGCACGCGGCAGTGGCTTACAGAATACCTGAAGTATGGAGTCGATGGGCCAATGGGCTGAATTTTACTTTAACTGCCAGGCCACTAGGGATTTTCCTAGGGTATTGGGTGAAACGCTCTCTCTCTCTTTTCTAGGTTGTTTACCACAGTGCTCACTGTCTTGGAAAAGGATGTTGTGGCTATCTCTAAGCTATGGCCTCCAGCCACATTTAAGAAAAAAAAGTTCAGCTTTTCTTGTGCCCCCAAGTTCAGATCAGTCTTTCTCATCACCTAACCCACTCTAAGTTGATGATGTTTAATGAAATCCACATCATCAGATAGACTTCAAGCTGTGCCCCAGCAAGATTTCACCAATTTAGCCTTACTAAACATACCTTCAGATTATATTTTCCCCTCAAGTACTTCATGCCATATAAATTAGTCTTCCATTGAGCTAATTGGACCCTTGTGGGTCTTAATTTTTCACAGATACAGTATTTTGAAAATAAGTCATAAAGTAGCATTTTTCAACATGTTAATGTATTTTGATTCTTTTTGCCCTACTTATGACCATAAGTGTCTCTTCTTTTCAATCAGAAACCACTGTAAGTTAAATCCCACCCTAGCTACCTATGAGGGAGACCACTACATGGTCAAGTTTATTCTGACAGGCCATATCTAAAATAAAGCATTTAGAAATTTGTCAACATATTAAAATGTTGTTTTATTTTTCAGAAGTACCCATCCAGCTCCTTAAAATTGAACATTTTCCATAGGAACAGAAAGCATGTAGGTTTTATATACATAGGGCAACTTTTTAGTGTCTATTGAGGAGGAATGAATAGCATTCTCTGATGTATAAAGAACTCTATTACATTTCCTAATGAAGAATAAAAAAGTATGTTTTCCCCCTTTTAGAAAGACCTCTTTTTGCCTTTAGATAGCAGACAGAAATATTAAGTGAAATGAAATGCTTTTGATTTTAGAATGCTATTGCCTATGTACCGTACAGAATATTACTCAATACTTTCACTGTCAAGTAACTGCTAATGTGAAATGCCCAAATAGCCAAGTCTCTATTACAAAAAATAAAATAAGAAAATATATGGGATGTTGAATAAAAACACTTTAATCTAAATTCACTTTCTCAACTTGCAGCAATTGCTTTGCCCTAGTCATATTGAGGAGTGTTGGGTAGCACAAATGAATTGTTGCATTTAGGAAGAGCAGTATAAGGCACTTGGCAATTATGAAATGCTAAATAATGTAATTCAAGTAATAATAAACAGCCACACAATAAGGAGGGAAAAAAGAAAAGGGATTATTGCACCAAATCCATTTTGTTCTTTATTTATTGGATATTTTTACTGTAAAGGGCTTTGCTGCTTTGCCAAAACAGGATAGTGCATTATTTCTTTGGGTTGAGCATTTCCTTTACATAATCTGGAGAGAGTAGGAAAGCAATGAATACAGAAGGAACACTGTCTTCTTTCTTGTTGAATAAGAAAAAACAACCAAACTTTTCCCAGAAAAGAGTCCAGGAAGGGCTTTGGTCTATAAATGCTTCTTTTCTAGGCTAGATGCTTTTAAAGAAGTGAGCATATGAGTTCCAGTAGCATGGAATAGTTGAGGTTATAAAGTCCAGTTTGATGGTCCACTTTTTCTCTATTCAGATTATCCCTTCTGAAATATTTTTCTTCAGAAAAGAATCACCATCCTGGCTCACTGTACTATAATTCTCTTAAAAAACATTTTGTTAAAAGGGGGATTTAGCCTATTTTCTAGCACTATTCATCTACATAGCTCAAAATTTGCATTTCAGAAGTCATTTTTGATGATGGACTTGTCTTATTGTTTGTATTGCTCAGTGGTGTATAGTACAGATTGGAAATATTTCTTTGACTTCTTTGATGCTTTGAAAAGTAGCAATGTTGTGTGCTGAGCGCTCATTCTAGTCATATTGAAATCAATGCAAGAAATTAGAAATAGTTTCTAGAACTGGATATTTTTGCTACAAAATGAAACTCAGAACTCCGTACTCCAAAGTCCCTTATGAATTATATGTACTATGTCAGGTTCTGTGGCTGACTTCTCCTCCAAACCATTCCCCTTTTGAAATGTTCCTTTCTGAAAAGAACCCTAACCCTGATTCACTCCATTCATGCCCTCCAAGAGACCTTTACTTAAGAGGGGAATTTGTTTTCCCTGATGGGTACTTGCTAGCACTATTCAGCTACATGGCTCACATTTTGCTTTTCAGAAGCCATTTCTGATGATCTCGATGTGTTTTTCTATTGCTTGTGTTGTACTGTGGTGCACAGTACAGATTGGAAATGTTTCTTTGACTTCTTTTGATGTTTTCAAAGGTAGGAAAAAATCCTCACCTCTTTTTTAAAAAATCTGCCACTGTGCTGCAGGTTAAGAATGTTCTAAAGGAGAAGATTAAAGGCATTTATGATCCCATTGACCTTATCAAGTGCCAGCTTAACCTATGGACCACATGATATGCTCTTGCAAAATAGGAATGCAGCTCTAGACTTATTTGATTGAGGAAGTTTGATATTTAGACATGTGTGGATCTAGTTAGTTGTAATCATTAAAATGGAGGGGGACTCAAGTTGACCCCTCAGAAGTGAACTCCATTATGCTCTCTTCATTAGTCTCACAGGTGATGTTTTCCAAGTTCTCTGCTCCCCAAGCAAATGAATGGTTTCTGAAGACCACAGAGAGGCATTGTGAAAAACAATTGGTGATTCATGTTTGCAAAGTACTTTCTTCTCTTTGAAGGGCAGCAAAATGAGGAAGAAGGAGGAAAAGAAAGAGGCTGAGCAAGGGGAAAATAAGTCCTTTCTAGGGGGTCCTGAGAGCAATTTTACAAACTCTTTTCTAGCAGACTCATGTTGAGTTGAGAGCTGTCAAGGTTGAAAGGCCAGTAAGTCATCCAGAGACTCTAGAGCCAGACTGATGGGTTCAGACAGAAAAAGAGTATCTGTTCCTGGTGCTTCATTCACAGACTATTTAACATTGAATCTCTCTTGTATTACTTCCAACTCAGTAGCCTCTGTTATCCAACTAAGTGGGGTGGAAAGGTGCTTGGCAGACATTTAACTACCAAATCGGCCCAAATGAAATTAGCTCAACTGTTAAGTAAATTTCCCACCTCCCCATATGCTCTAATCAGATAATATGACAAATTTGTTTGGTTTCCAAATTATAAATGTACCTGGAAGCTAAAAGAGAGGAGTTTTTTTTAAAGCCTTTAATTCTGATTTTTTATTTTCTAAAATGGTTTCATTCATTAAGGCAACCATAGAAAAAGAAATTTTACATTATTTACCAAGCCAAGAATTCCCTCCCTCATCACTTCTACTCCCAATTCACATGAAGACAACCACTATATTTCATTATTTTTCAATTTTTGATTTCTTCCCATAAAGCCAGTTTTCTGTGTATCTGTGGTTACCAAATGTGGGTATATTTCATATTTTTAAATTAATTTTATAATTATAACTTTTTTTTGACAGTACATATGCATAGGTAAATTTTTTTTTTTACAACATTGTCTCTTGTACTCCCTTCTGTTCCGAATTTTTCCCCTCCTTCCTTCCACCCCCTCCCCTAGATGGCAGGCATTCCCATACATATTAAATATCTTATAGTATATGCTTGGTACAATATATATGAGCAGAACCGAATTTTGTTTTGTTGTTGTTGTTGTTGCAAAGGAAGAATTGTATTCAGAAGGTAAAAATAATCTGGGAAGAAAAAAAATGCTCTCAGTTTACACTCATTTCATTTCCCAGTGTTCCTTTTCTGGGTGTAGCTGATTCTGTCCCTCACTGATCAATTGGAATTGGATTAGCTCTTCTCTATGTTGAAGATATCCGCTGCCAGCAGAATACATCCTCATACAGTATCATTGTTGAAGTGTATAATAATCTCCTAGTTCTCCTCATTTCACTCAGCATCAGTTGATGTAAGTCTCTCCAAGCCTCTCTGTATTCCTCCTGCTGGTCATTTCTTACAGAGCAATAATATTCCATAACATTCATATACCATAATTTACCCAACCATTCTCCAATTGATGGAAATCCATTCATCTTCCAGTATACGTAGATATAGATAGATAGAAATAGATATAGATATAGATATAGATATAGATATAGATATAGGTAGATATCTAGATATCTAGATATCTAGATATATATACACACACACATATATATAACATGTACAATCATGCAAAACATTTTCTTATTAGCTATGTTGTGAAAGAATACATAGACAAAACAAAAAAATAAAAATTTAAAAAGCATGCTTCAATATGCATTCAGAATTCATCAGTTCTTTTACTGGAGATGGATAACATCTTGAGTTAAAAAACCTTTGGAATTGTCTTGGATTTAATATGAAACAGAAGAGTTAAGTCTTTGTAATTGATCATTGTATAATATTGCTATTATTGAGTACAATGCTCTCATTCTGCTCACTTTGAATCAGTTCATGAAATTCTTTCCAGTTTTTTTGAAAGCATCCTGCTTATCATTTCTTATAGCACAATATTATTCTATCATTATAATACATAGAACTTGTTAAGTTGTTCCTCAATTAATTGGCCTTTCCTCAATTTCCAATTTTTTGCTTCATCCAAAAGAGCTGCTTATGAACTCATTTTTTCTTGATAAGATACAATACACTATAGAAGTTAGCTGAGTAAACCTGAGGCTGCTCAGGTTTACAATATAAGATATTTCCTCAGATAAGACATATTGAACTAATGATGAGAAATCCAGGAACTTAAATGACACCAAAAAAACTTGTTAGTTTGGAGTATAGTAGCAAAAATTTATTGATTTTGGACAGTGCCAATTTGATGAGATTGAAGATCACTCCTTAATGTGATCACAGACTTCTCTTGGTGTAAAGGGAACAATTAGGTGTCTTAACCATTAATAATACTCTTTCTTGATTTCTTCCTGCCTCTTCCTTCTCCTTCTGCAAATTCTTCCTTTATCACACCACCTTTTGAGGCTCGGGGGGCATAAGATGAGAAGACAGGTTCATTTCACCTAATCATTGAAAGGCTATTGACCATCTCCACTACTATCCTATGGCCTACTGAAATAAAGTTATTTATAATTATCTTTCCTTATGTCTTTGGAAGGACAGACTGGGAAAATTTAGCCTAGGACTGACTGTGCAGAAATTTTCAATGTCTCCAATTAAAGAAATCTATAATTCTTATTCAAAACCAAAACTGATTTTTAAAAAGAAAATCCTTAAATACTTTTTGAATATACATAAACTGAATTATTGACTCTGTAATCAGAATTAATGTCTAACATGGGAGTAGAGATTATAATTAGGTCTCTAACTTCTTTGAATCCTAAGGCGAGCTAATAATGGGAGAGAAGAGACTCAATTTTCATGACCCAACTTGGTTTCAGATAAATATCTACTTACTTCCAATATCTACTTACTTCCCCCTCCTCCCATCAAAAAAAAAAAAAAAATCAGATCAATAACTGGTCCCAGACTTCCCTAAAAGTATTGATTGTAAAGCTATTCTTTGCTGAACTAGGTCAGTAATGTATAGATTTGATGCAGATGCTAGAGCCAATAAATAGATATCTTGACATGTGGTTTCTTAACACAGTCTTATATAGCTTGATGAATATAAATAAAACACAAGTGAAATGTTCAGAGGTTGAACTATGTCTCTGAACATTTCACTTGTATTTTATTTGTATTGTTGCAATATGCACATGGTGTTGCAATGTACACGGTAGGCTATTGGCTTACATTAAAAATTATCATCAATCCTTTGGTAAAATCAATACAAAGCCACTTATTTATTATAACACTTCACTTGGAGGTTCTGTTAAGCAATCTGAGGTATCACTTCATAATTGCAACAAGCACTCGGAACCCAGAATAGTGGCACACACACAGAGGGCACTCAATAACAGTTTGCAGGATGAATTGTTCTTATTAAATGATTCTAAAGGATGTATTATTGATTGACTTGTCTCACAAGACAAGGAAAGTGAACAGCTTATTAAGAACAGTGTAATATTTTGAGAAATACCTGTTTCTCTTTAGGCCTCATTTTGGCTAAAAATAAAGTAGAATTTTAAGCTAACAGTTCACTCAAAAGCATGAAATGTGATTTGTTCACAGTGAGGCCATAAAATCAGAATATATCAGAGTCAGAAGAGATCTCAGAGGACAAACAAACCAACCAAATTCCTTCTACAATATCTCCAACAAGGGGAGCTCACTACTCTTGGAGACAATTGATTGACCTGCTCTAATTCTTATAAATATTCTGCCTTCCCCCTTATCAAATCTGTTTCTTTTCACTTCCTAGGTAACAAGGTTGTACAGTGGATAAAGTTCTGGGACTGGAGTCGGCTCTGACTTAAAATTCCATCTCCAATGCTTAATAGCTGTAAATCCTAAAAATATCATTTTATTTCTATTGCCTCAATTCCCTTAATTGTAAAATGTGGATAATGACAGAATCTGTCTCATAGAGTTTTGAGCATCAAATGAGATAATATTTGTAAAGCTCTTAGCACAGTGCCTGGCCTATGATAGGTGCTTAATAAATGCTTTTTTCTCTTATGCCACTTATATGTCCTCTCCCTCCTTCATTTCACATCCAGCTAGCAATTCAATTAAAATCCTGAGTACTTGCTCTATCCCTTTATTAAAGACAAAATGAAACAAACTTCCATATTTACTTTCTTCAGATAACTTAAGAGATATTACTAGGAAAGAATAGACATTCTATTAGTTCAGAAGCCAGAGATCAAGCCACTTCATGAAAGTTAGTAGTAAAATACCAGGAAAAATTCAAAGCAAAACAAACAGTATTTTTGTTACAGCTCTCTGAAAATGGAATGAGCCATCTTTTCAGTAATGAGTTCCTCATCACTAAAATGGTTAAGCCAGAAACTGAAAATTCAAACTTTTCAGAGTATAAGGACTATTTCATTTTGGTCTTTGTCTTTAGCATAATGCCTAGCATACTTGTACTTAATGTTTATTCAATTGCATTAATTGTTGCAGAGGAAATTAATGATTCATGTAGGAATCATTGCTCATTACTGCCAGGTTCCCTTCTAATGTGATGATTCTGTGATTCTGCAGGTGGCTAGCATGTACATAACCTCTGCTCCTTAATTTTTGCAATTCAGAACAACCATCTGCAGAGGCAAAATATCATTTTCTCTGCTCTTTCATCTCATATTCACATTTCTATTCAGTACAACCCTCTTCCTCTCTAGTCCCTTTCTTACTGTCTTCTCTGTGTCCACTGAAACCTCAGTTATGCTATTAACAACCTTTCTTCATTTAGATTGAGTTCTTAAATTTTTTCATGTCAAGACTACATATGCTTAACATTTATTGAGGACTCAAATTTTTGGGTGTGTGTGCGTGTGAGTTATAGCTATTGATAGTTGCCATATGCAGAGTTAATCAGAAATATGTACTTAAAAATCTCTTTATTGATTCATTTAAGTACTAGTAGTATCATTACATGTTACCATAACATAGTTTATGAAAATGAACTCTATTTTCAAGATGTATATCTTAAAAACATTCCTTTATGTTGTGACCCTGGATATCTTCGAATCAGCCGGAGTCAGGATCAGCAAAAGTCTTTATTCTTGTTCTTTTGGGATCTCTCTCAGGGGATTAGATATAGGAATCTCTCCACTTCTTTCCTCTCTCTCCACCACCAAAGAATGAATCTCCTCCTCCTACTCCATCCACTGATCTCACTTCCCCTTCTTTTCCCATACCCACCTATGGAGCCAGCACAGAATAGTTAAGTAGGGTCATCCTCCAAACATGTTAATAGAGAATTGTCCAATTGGTAATTAGTCTCAAGTGCTAGGTTACCTTGCATCTGTTCAGTTGTAGCCCTCTACATCTTTATATATTTTTTCAAGTCTTTAATGTTTCACTTAACAGAAGACAATAGAAGCTCTTCTCTGCTTCTGCACTTAATCTGCTGTAATATATTGATTTTGTTGAATATATATAAACTGAATTCAGTCTTGTGGGAAACTTGTCCATGGATTATACTTCACCTTTATCATCATTCATAACTATAATACCCTCAAAGTCTTTAAACCTAAAATTCTATTTGCTAATTGTAATCTTTCCCCCCCCTCCTCTCCTTTTTTATTCATCATGGACCTCCTCTTCTTACTCTCTAGTCCCTTTTTCCTAAATGTCTAGTCTTCAGACTTGTTCTGTTTTCACTTTCTGTCTTTTGGAGTTTTGACCCTGAAATGTATCTCTCACCATACACTTTCCTTTATTTTGCAATAACTATACTCTTGACTTTTGCCTCATCCCCTAACCATCCTGAATCACCCCTTTTAAGGGACATTTCTTTTCTCACTTTTAAGCTGCTGAATGTAGTTGAGAATACTATAGAATTTTATTAATTAAATCTACTACAAATTCAAGTTATATGATATTGACTGCATCCTCAATGCTGAAAAGCAGTCCTTCCTTGATTTACTCCATATCTTATTCTTCTCAACAGTTTTTGTTGCCTTAATTATATTCCAAAAAATTTTCCTGCTCATTCATCCTCCCTCTTCCTCCCCTAGACAGCAAGCAATCTGATATAAGTTAAAGATATTCAATTCTTTTAAACATATTCCCATATTCATCATGCTGTTTAAGAAAAATAAGATCAAAAGGAAAAAAAAAAAAAGACATGAGAAAGAAAAGTAAGGAAAACAAAACAAAACAAAAAGCAAATAAACAAGCAATAAAAAAGTGAACCATGCTTTCATCTACATTTAGTCTCTAGAATTCTCTCTTTAGTGGTGGATGGCTCTTTCCATTACAATTCTATTGGAATTCCCTTGAATCACCTCATTGTTCAAAAGAACCAAGTCCATTCACTTGATTATCATATAATCTTCTTGTTGCTGTGGACAATGTACTCTTGGTACTGTTCACTTCATTTAGCATCAGTTCATCTAAGTCTTTCCAGATTCTTCTGAAATCAAGCTGTAATTTCTTACAGAACAATGTTGTTCCATTACATTCACATACCATAACTTATTCAATCAACCCCCAACTTATGGACATCAATCCAATTTTCAATTCTTTGACACTACAGAAAGAGCTGTTACAAACAGTTTTGCACATGAGTATTCTTTTCCCTCTTTTGTGATCTCATTGGGATGCAAACCCTGCAGAGACATTGCTGGATCAAAGAGTATGCAGTGGCTGTGATGTAAGATAATACAGATAAGCAGGTACAACAATAAAAGATATTTTTCTTTAATTATAATTTGACTTATAGAAAGATACATGAAAAGTTATTGGCTGTCTATATATTGTGACTTCTTGTAATAGAAGAAAACTTTCATGCAGACTGGGAAATTTAATTATTTATAGAATGTGAGAATTTTGTGGGAAAAATTAGGAGAACTTTATTTTTTATCAATTTCTCACAGAAATACATGTCAAAATAGATTATTTATTCCATTACAGCATTTCTGCATCTTGGTTTTTCTTTTAGAATTCGAGTATTCAAACTTTACCCCTTTTTCATGACACCCCTAAAAGTGACAACAAAAAACATGTTTAGTTCAGTGGCATATAGTTTATCCCCTGCCTGACATATAAATATATCAAATATTATGAGAAGACCCATTTGTTTTGTACACTGTGTTCATATTATAGCATACATTTTTCCTGGGATTGCCCTCCTTTCTATATTTTTGGTAGGACTTGTACTTATACTCAGAGATAAAAAAAAAAAAAAAAAATCATTTGATTTCTTTTGCATCAAAAAGGAATGTTTCCTACAGTCATAATTAGAAGAAATATCTTTTGGAAACCCTGTCACATAAGCAATATTATGGTAAATCTATGTTACTTATTACATTTGGGGTAATTTTCACTTTCCCTGTAGCCATCATAACCTTTAAGATAGCTATATTCTTTCAAGTTCCCTATCCTCTTTCAGTTTCCTTTCCTGCATCTATAAGATCAATTAGCTTTGAAGGGAATTTAGCCTTTGTATGGTTTAAATAATGCAAAATACTAACTGAGTTCCACATAGCTCTCTATATCAGCAGTAAGATTGATTTCTGCCTTTGAGCATCCCTCATCTACTGAAGTACCTTTTATTTTTTCCATTTTAATGTTAAATGAGATCACATCTGAGGATGAAATAAACAGTGAATATTTTGGTGAATGCAAAGACTGTATAAGGTCTCATAAAAGTAACATCTGTTTTCCCACAGTTTGGGATGCAGTCATTGCACCTACTTCCTTCCTTGTCTGAATGCTCTGTTTTTATTTCATTACACCCTCTTTTTTATATGTGGAATAGATAACTTTAAGGGAGATGACACAAAAGGAATACTTTGAAGTGAGGTGGGGGAGAGGGATTTCATATATATGGGGAAATCCTATATAAGAAAATAGTTTACCAATGCAAGTCAGTACTTCCTTTTTAACTTGAATTTTAGTGAGCATTGAGAACATTGAGAGAATAAATGATTTGTTCAGAGTCATACAGCCATTATGTCAGAATCTTTCTGTTATATTACGAATTTAGAAATGTGTTATTTTTTTTTTAAACGTTTGATCCTAACTTTGGTACATTTAGTTTGTTAACTAGATATCAAAAGAGAGACAGATACTTTCCTCACCAGTCCTTTTCTGATCTCTAAAGTACTTTGCTCTGAGGATCCCAGAGATAATTTCAAATGTATTTTGATTTAATGATATAATGTAAATCTAATGAGTTATGCATTTTCCTCTATTATCTTTAATATTCTCTGTTATTTTGTAAGACCCTTGTGTGCATGCTGGTTTTTTCACTAGAGTACAGAGCAAATATTTAATATGCTTATTGATTGATTGATATAGGATTAATATTCAGTTATTTATTGATACTTACCTCCCCAGTGAGGCTCCTGATTGATTACTTTAAGATTTTATGAGTTGGAGTGATCTTTATGATGTTTTTTCAACACTTTTCTAACATTTTCATTAGGCCACTGCTGTGACCATCTCTTTATGAGTAGTTCTTTGATTATGGCCATTGCCAAGGCCATTTTTGAATGTTTTCCAGTTTGGTAGGACCTTCCAGAGCTTGTGTTCTCTTTGCATGGATTTTAAAACCCCTTGGAGGCAAGTTGTGTAGATAAACAAATTCACAGCTAGGTGGAGCAGTACATAGAACACTAGGCCTGGAGTTAGCTTCAAAACTAGCTTCAGGCATTCTTACTGGCTGTGTCATACAGGCTAAGTCATTTAACCTCTGTTTACCTCACTTGACTCAACTGCAAAAATGGGAATGATAAAACTTATCTCAAGTGAGGATCAAATAGGTTTAATATTTATAAAGCATTTACAAAAGGTCTTGGCATATAATAAGATGCTCTATAAATACTTATTCTTCTTACATTAAATTTTTTATGAAAATGTATGACCCTAATGTCAACTTTCTTACATGACAGTGGACTTAATTTCATTATTCTCAATGTTTAATTCTTTACCTTATCTTTCTGTAAATTCTCCATAAAAGATATATCTGATACATTAAAAATCATTTCTCTGTTTGTTTTTTTGTTTTTTCACCAGTGCAATACTGCATGTCCTTTCCTTTCCCAATCATTCCATAATCTGGTTCTCTCTGAGACATGGATCTGTTCTGATGATAATATCTTTGTGGCCACCCTTTCCACAGGACAGGTTTCATTTTCACTCATTTCTCTGATTCACTGGTTGAAGTAGAAGAGTTAGAGTACTCTTTGCTTCCTATTGCTACAACCACACTTTCTCAATAGAATTTTTTCTTTTGAGTTTTGCTCAATTCATACCTACCATATAAATAAAAATTCTGGTAGCTATTGTCTATCAATCTTTTTTTTTTTTTTTTTTTTCCTTGAGAGAGTTCAAGGGCTCGCTCACAGAATTTCTCTCTTTCTCAACTCCCACCCTCATTTTAGGAGACTGCAACATATGTATTGTTACTCCCTCAAATGTTTAACAATAACTTATTCATTTCTCACCTATTCCTTCATTCCACCTTAGTTATATACAGAAAATGGTCCTACCTTTCATCTTGCTGTCATCAAGAATCGTCACTTAACATGTTTGTGAATTCTGAAATTCAATTATCTAATTCCAATTTGTTGTCATTTCAATTCTCTGGTTTGCAACTCTTTCTATTTTTCATCATCTTGATGAACTCTAATCTTTTGATTCCTCATTTCTTTATCAGACTATGACCCCTGCACATGACCCTCTTTTACAGCCCTAATCTTGTCTCCTTGATAAGCAGGTTCAATTCTACATTGTCCTCTTCTCTGAAGTCCCCTTCATCTATTGTTGACCTTGCCTTGCCAAATCTCCTTGAATTACTCCCTGAATCCAGTTCTTTTACTTTTACTCATGGTACTGAATGAAGTGAGAAAAAATTTTGTGCTGGGTAATGTCAATTAGGCCCTCATTTTAGTAAGGCAATACTTATATACCTTCCTAATTTTCTCGCTACACTACTCACCTTGGTGGCTTTTCCAAATATTTTCATCCAATTCTACCCCCTCCCTCAGTTGGAAACCTTGTCTTTGCAACACTCACTTTTCCACTTTATCTTCAATCTCTCTGCCTATTCACTGTTTTCCTTTGCTTACAAGCATACTTATAATTCCTCATCTTCAAGAATCTCATACTTCCCACACTTAATCCATATATTAAAGCTATTGTCTCATATCTCTTCTCTGTTGCAGCTAAATCCCTTCTGAAGTTTTTTTTTTTTTTTAACAATTGAGACCTCCACTTATTTTCCTCCTTTTATCTTATTAACTATAGTCTGCTTTCTGACCAAAGGGCCTGCTCATCTGTTTCCCTAACACAAGTTTGTCCTCATTTGAGTACACCCTTCACTTCATCTATCAAAGTGATCTTCCTAAAGTACAGACCTGACTGTTACACACTTCATTAACTCACTACTATGATCAGATATAAAATCTGGCACCTAAAACTCTTCATAACTTGGCCCTGCCTACCTTTTCAGTTTCACTATACCTTGTTTCCTTCCATGGATTCTGGGGGATATATAGTGAGAATAACTTCGTGGTTGTTCCTCAACAATATATTGTATCTCCTCACTCTATATTTTCACTAACTGTTGCAAATATCCAGAGTTATCTTCTTCTCTACCTCCTGGCTTCTTTTAAATCCCTCCTAAAAGGGATGGAGCCAAGATGGCAGAGAGTAGACATGTCTCTGTCTGAGTTCCTCTGAGCTTCCCTCATATCAACAGGAAATAAAGCCTCTGAACTGGTTTTGGAGAAAAGAACCCACAAATATTTGAAGTACAACAAATTTCAGAAGGAAGAACTTCAAAAAAGGTCTGTTTCAATAGGGCAGGGGGAGAAGTTTCTGAGCCTAGAGTGAAATGCAGGGATCTGGGACAAGATGATGGGCTGGGAAGTCATTTACTGAGATATTTTTTCATCTGATTTTTCTTGTGCAGCAAGATAATTGTATGTATATGCATACATATATTGAATTTAACATATATTTTACCATGTTTAAAATATTTTGGATTACTTGCCATCTAGGAGAGAGGGTGGGAAGAAGGGAGAGAAAATTGGAACACAAGGTTTTGCAAGGGTCAATGTTGAAAAATTATCTATGCATGTTTTGAAAATAAAAAGCTTTAGTAAAAAAATCCCATCTCAAATCCAATCTTTATTTATTTATTTATTTATTTTTTTATTTTTTTATTTACAAAGCATATACATGGATAATTTTTCCAACATTGACCCTTGCAAAACCCTTTTTCCAAATTTTCCCCTCCCTCCCTCCCTAGCTGGCAGGTAGTCCAATACATGTTACATATGGTGAAATACATGTTAGATCCAATATATGTATACGTATTTATACAGTCATCTTGCTGCACAAGAAAAAATATGATCAAGAATGAAGGAAAATAAAAAAAAAAAACTGAGAAAGAAAACAAAATGCAAGCAAATAAGCATGCTATGTTTTAGTCCACACTTTGGTCCCATGGTGCTCTCTCTGGATGTAAATGGCTCTCTACATCACTGAACAAGTGGAACTGGTTTAAATCCTCTCATTGTTTAAGAGAGCCACATCCATCAAAATTGATCAGCATATAGTGTACAATGATCTCCTGGTTCTGATGGTTAGCATCAGTTCATGTAAGTCCCTTTAGGCCTTTCTGAAATCATCCTTTTAGTTGTTTCCTGCAGAACAATAGTATTTCATAGCATTCATATACCATAATTTACTCAGCCATTCTCCAATTGATGGGCAACCACTTAGTTTCCAGCTTCTTGCTACTACAAAGAGGGCTGTCACAAACATTTTTGCACATAAAGGTCCCTTTCCCTCTTTTAAGATCTCTTTGGGATACAAGCCCAGTGTTGAATGGGATATATGTGCTGGATCAAAGGATATGCACAAGTTGTTTTTTTTTTTTTTTTTTTTTTTTTGAGCATAGTTCCAAACTGCTCTCCAGAATGGTTGGATCTGTTCACAGTTCTATCTACAATGTATCAGTGTCCCAGTTTTTCTGCATCCCCTCCAACATTTGTCATTTTTCCTGTCATCTTAGCCAATCTGAGAGGTATGTAGAGGTATCTCAGAGTTGTCTTAATTTGCATTTCTCTGATCAATAGTAATTTGGAGCACATTTTCATGTGACTATATATAGCTTTAATTTCCTCATCTGAAAATTGTCTGTTCATATCTTTGACCATTTATCAACTGGAGAATGGCTTAAACTATTATAAATTTGAGTCAATTATTTATATATTTTAGAGATGAAGTTTTTTCAGATCCTTGGTTGTAAAAGTGTTTTCCCAGTTTATTCCTTCCCTTCTAATCTTGTCTGCAATTAGTTTTGTTTTGTACAAAAACTTTTTAAATTAATATAATCAAAATTATCTATTTTGTGATCATTAATGGTCTCTAACTCTTCTTTGGTCACAAATTCCTTCCTCCTCCACAAATCTTAGAGGTAAACTATCCTATGTTCTTCTAATTTGTTTATAATATCATTCTTTATGTCTAGATCATGAACACATTTCGACCTTATTTTAGTATATGGTGTTAGGTGTAGGTTTATGTGTAATTTCTGCCATACTAGTTTCCAATTTTCCCAGCAGTTTTTGTCAGAGTTAATTCTTATCTCAAAAGTTGGAGCCTTAAGGTTTGTCAAATACTAGATTGTTATAATCATTGACTATTTTCTTCTGTGAACCTAACCTATACCATTGATCAACTTCTCTTTTTCTCAGCCAGCACCAAATGGTTTTGATGACCATTGTTTTATATTATAGTTTTAGATCTGGTATAGTTAGGCCACCTTCATTTGCTTTTCTCTTCATTAATTTATTAAGTTCCTACTATTTGTCAGACACTGTGCTCAGTCCTGGAAATACAATTACAAGAAAGCCCTATCATAGGGTTTTTCTGTCAATGAGTTCACAATCTAATGGAGTAGACAATATGTAAAGAATTATGTAAAACAAGGTATATACAAGATAAATGGAAAATAGTCAGTGAAGAGAAGGCACTATAATTAGAAAGACTTGGAAAGGCTTACCTTAGAAGATAGGCTTTTGACTGAGACATGAGAGACGCTAAAGAAACAAGAAGGCAGAGATAGAAAGAATTCCAGGAATGGAGAACAGCTAGTAAAAGTTCTAATAGCTAATATGTGGATTGTCTTACTTAACGAACAAAAAGGAGGTCAATGTCCCTGAATTAAACACTGAATTGTTCTCAAGAGTAATAGACAAATTTGGAAGAAGTGAGAATTTGGGAAGTAAAACAATAAGCTCAGTTTTGGATAGTAGAGTTTAAGATGTCTAAGGGGTATCCAGTTCCAGATATCTAATAGGAAAATGGAGATGTGAGCCTGGAGGTCAGTAATAATGTTAAGGCTGGGTAAGTAGATTTGAAAATCATCAACATGAAGATGTTAATTAAATCCATTGTAACTGATATGGTTAATAATTAAAATAAAATAAAAGGAGAAGAATAGAAGGTCCATAACAGGGATACATGGGAGTATGAGAGGACTTGAGTTGGATGAAGATACACAAAGAAGACTGAATAGGAATAGTCAGATATATAGGAAGAAAAACCAAGAGAGAGCATTGTACTGAAAACCTAAAGATAAGAGAATCAAACAGGAGGAGTGATCAACAGTATTTAAAGCTGCAAAAAGATCAAGAGTGATGAAAATTGAGAAAAGCCTATTAGACTTGTTAATTAAGAGATCACTGGTAATTTTGGAGAAAGCAATTTTGGTGGAATGATTAAATTAGAAGCCAGGTTGAAGAGAATTAAGAAGAGAATTTATAGTCAATCAGAAGGCAGGCATTTATTAAGGACTTTAGTAAGTATTGGACATTATGGTAGACAGTGACATAAATATAAATATTGAGGTAAAATTATTATTTTCTTCATGGTTTTTAGCATCTATTAATGGAGAAGACATAAACAGAGATGCTAAGCAATTGTACCTGATAAGTGTCTTAGAAAAACAAAGTTTAAAAGTTGTATAAGTTTCACTAAAATTTTGTTACCAATATTAGAAACCAAAGATTGCATTAGGAGGTGGCACTTTGAAGTTTATGTAGAAATTCAATAAGTAAAAATAGGAGAGGAGAATAGCATGGGAATTGGGAAGAATTATTTACAAAAAGTCACAGTATAGTTCAGCTGCTATCTCCTGACCTTTATAGATTACCCAAGTGGTAGGTATTCTTTCCATAATAAAATTAGTTTTTATAATATTCTCTTTACTTATCAGTATTTATATTTTACCACATCTGTTAAAAATTTAGCTTAAAATTTAGCTTTAGTTAAATTTAGGTTAGATAAGAATCTCATTTTGGATTTTGTATCCCATAGTACCACACTATCTTGTCAATAAAATAAATGGGCATTTATTTAAAGCCAACTTTGCCTCAGTCATAGTGATACAATGAACGAGATACAAAGAAAAAAATGAGACAATCCTTTCCACCAAGGAATTGATTATGTTAGAGGCGACTCCTTACTAGATAGGTTCATAAGACAATTTACTTGATAGATTCTTACTGAACTGAACTGAACTTAATAGTAGGAGCAAAATGCAGAGACAGGAGATCATACTTAATGTCCAGTAGGTAGAGAACAGTTCACTGGAATAAAACACATGGATATAGTTGAAATGAGAAATTTGGAATAAAAGGGTAATAGCCCATTTTTAGAGGGCCTTGATTGCCATAAATATGAATTTCATTTTGCAAGCCAGAGTGAATTATTGAAGATTTGTGAGTAGAGCAGACACCTGAAGAAGATAAGAAGAAGAGAAATTATTTTGGCATTAGTATAAAAGGCAGATTGGAGGCATAAAGAGTGAAGAAAGTAGGCTATTTTAGGAGTCTATAACAATAGTCTAAGCAGGTGGTAACAAGGATCTGGAATAAGGTGTTGACAGTGAGAAAAAATAACATGTAAGCAATGTGTTTACACCCACCATGCATCTTTTCATTGCTTTTGGGGTCACTTTCAATTTTAATTCTTTGGAGATCATGATGTTCTGTGATTTTCAACAACATAGTACCCCGGAGAGAACATAGGTGTTAAAAACACAGGCTTTCACAGCAACAAGCAGCATGGGATCATTGAAAGCACTGCACAATTTCTACAAAGAATAAACCCTCAGGGATTTGACCTAATTGTGAAGCTGTTCAGTTCATTAAGGAACATTGAATTTATAAAATATTTAAAGAGAAATTTAATTTTATTACTTTCAGCACAATGTCTCTGTGAATGGAGAAAACATTTCATTTCATTTCATTAGAACAAACATTTAATAAATACTTTCTGTGTTTTAGGTATTATGCTAAGATTTGGGGAATCCAGTAGTGAAAATGATACAGTTGTTGCCTTCAAAGAGATTATAGTTCTCTACAGGGAATTTGATACACACACAGATCAAAAATATATAAGGATAAGTGTGAGCAGGATAAGGAAGAGAGCCAGGTGATATTTTATAGGAAGATTTGAAAAAAAAAGTTCTTGTCATCTCAGTGATATGAAAAAGATTTATCATGGGCTGTATAGAAAAAAAACAAAACAAAACAAAACAAAACATCTCAAACAACACAGAGTGGGAAAAAATATTCCAAGAATAGGTTGATCAGTATCAATGCTTGGAAGTAAGAAGAAACTCAATGAGTTTGACTGAAACATAATGCAAGTAGAGAAGATTAACAGGATATCTGACTAGGATAAGTTTGAAGTCAATTTGTGGAGTGCTTTAAATCTCAAGCTATGGAGTCTTATTTTATTTTTTCATATTAACCCACTGAAGAAAAAGATGAAAAAGTATTCTAAAATATATATGTGTATACAAACACATTATATATGTATGTATGTTAGTGAAATTACAGTTCTGAGGAATCTTAAGCTTAGACTAAAGAGGCAAGACTAGAGGGAAAACTTATGTAAGAATTCTGACCATTGTAGCTAGTTTTCCCCTTTGCCTTCCCCTCTCCATCTTGCATGGTTAATGGAGAAGGAAAAACAAATAGATAAGCATCAGTGACAATGTATGTCTTTAGGGGAATGGGCAGCTACACTGTAATCTCAGCATATACCTCTAGGTGTCTACTAGCCACAAGTTGCTTTTAGGTAAGAAAGAAAATGTAGAATAAATAAAAACCCTCAAGAAAAATAAAAATTAAAAAAAAAAAAAAGTTTGCTTCAATCTGCATCTAGCAACCATCAATTCTTCCTCTGGGTCTGGATAGCATTTTTCATCACAAATCCTTCAAAGCCATCCTGGATCATCGCTATAGAATAGCTAATTCATTCACAGAACTGCTGTCATTCTGTACACAACCCATGGAAGGCCTTCCACAATTTCAGTTATTCCTTGACTTATGGGTATTCCCCTCAATGTCCAATTTTTTACCACCAGAAAAGAATCGCTATAAATGTTGTTGTCCATATTTGCACAGTTGATCATTTTCTTTTCCTGTACTATTACCCAAAGTAATAAGTATAAAACCTCAGAATCATTTCAATTTGAATTTCTCTGATTAATTGAGCATTTTTAGAATGTAGCTAAACCATTCTCCAATTGATAGTCAAAGGATATGAATAGACAATTTTCAGATGAAGAGATTAAAATCATTTCTAGTCACATGAAACAATGCTCCAAATCACTATTGATCAGAGCAATGTAAATTAAGACAACTCTGAGATACCATTACATACCTCTCAGAGTGGCTAAAATGATCGGAAAAGATCATGATGAATGTTGGAGGGAATGTGAAAAACCTGGAACACTAATACATTGTTGGTGGAATTGTGAACTGGCTCAACTGATTCTGGATAGCAATATGGGATTCTGCCCAGAGGACTACCAAATCTAGTATGTATCTTCTGGGCTGGTATTCCAAAGAGATCATTCAAAAAGGAAAAATGACCCACATGTGCAAAAATGTTTTATCAATCCTTTTTGTGGTGGCAAGGAATCGGAAACTGAGTGGATGCCCATCAATTGAAGAATGGCTGAATAAGCTATGGTATATAATTGTTATGGAATATTCTATAAGAAATGATCAACAGGATGATTTCAGAAAGGCCTGGAGAGACTTACATGAACTGATGCTAACAAAGTGAGTAGAACTAAGAGAACACTGTAAACAACAACAACAAGATCATAAACTGATCTATTCTGATGAACATGGCTCTTTTCAATAGCAAGGTGATTCAGGACAGGTTCAATAGACTTGTGATGGAGAGACCCTTCTGCATGCACCCAGAGAGAGAGAATTCTGGGGACTGAGTGTGGATTACAACATAGTAATTTTATTTTTTTGTGGTTTTTGCTTTCATTTTGTTTTATTTCTCATTTTTTCCCTTTTTGATTTGATTTTTCTTGTGCAGCATGATAATTGTGGAAATATGCATGGAAGAACATGTTTAACATACATTGGATTACTTGCTGTCTAGGAGAGGGGGATGGAGGAAGGGAGGAAGAAAAAATTTGGAACACAAAGTTTTTTCAAAGATGAATGTTGAAAACTATATATGTATATGTTTTGAAAATAAAAAAGCTTTTAAAAACAAATAAAAATATGACTAGAGATGACTTTTAATTACTTCATCTGAAAATTGTTCATATCTTTGATTATTTATCATTTTGACCATAACACTTATTTTTTTGTAAATTTGACTTATATGTTTTAATATGTTTGAGAAATTAGGCCTTTATCCTAGAAAGTGGTTTAATTTTTTTTTTCAAATTTACTATTGCTAACTTTATTTCCCTCCACTTATTCTTTTCTCTCTCTCCTTTCATGCTGTCCATCCTCAAAACTGTTTTGGTTCTGATTACCTCCCCCTCCAATCTGCCTTCCTTTCTGTCATACTTTTTTCTTGTTCCCTTTCCCCCCCCCCCCCCCATTTTCCCCTAAGCACAAGATAGATTTTTATTCCCAATTGACTGTGTATGTCCTTCTTTGTGCCAATTCTGATGAGAGTCAAGTTTATTTACTGCCTATTATTTTCCCCTCCTACTCCCCTCCACTGTAAAAGTTTTTTCTTCCCTCTTTTATGTGATAATTTACTCTATTCCACCTTTTCCTTTCTCCTACTACATTCCACTTTTATCTCTTAATTTTATTTTTTAAAATATCATCCTTTTGCTTTCAGCTCATATCTATACTATCCATCTCTATATACTCCTTCTAACTGTCCTAATAATGAGAAAATTCTTATGTTACAAGTTTCATCTTCCTCTGTAGTATTGTGAACAGTTTTACCTTGCTATGTCTCTGATTTCCATTTCATGTTTATCTTTTTATGTTTCTCTAGAATTTTGTATTTTAAAGTCAAATGTTTGATTCAGTTCTTGTCTTTTCATGAACAATGCTTTAAAATTTTCTCTTTCATTGAATATCCGTTTTTCCCCCCTGAGGGATCACACTCAGTTTTTTAGGTAGGTAATTTTTGGTAACAATCCTAGCTTCTTTGCCTTCTGGAATATCATCTTATAAACCCTGTTCTTATTTAAGATAAAAGCTGTTAAATTTTGTATTATCCTGACTGTGGGTCTATAATACTTTAATTGTTTCTTCCTGGCTGTTTGCAATATTTTCTCTTTGACCTGCAAGTTCTGGAATTTGTCTATAACATTTTTGTGGGTTTTCAGTGGGGATCTCTTTCAGGAGGTGATTGGTGGATTCTTTCAATTTCTATTTTATCCTCAGGTTCTATAATGCCAGAGCAGTTTTCTTTGATAATATCTTGAAAGATGATGTCTAGGCACTTTTTTTTTTGATCATGGTTTTAGGGAGCCCAGTGAATTCTACATTATCACTCCTGGATCTATTTTCCAAATCAGATCTTTTTCCAGTAAGATGCTTCATTGTCTTCTATTTTTTTGGTTTTGTTTTGTTTCTTAATTTCAAATAAGTCATTTTTCAATTCTAATTTTTAAGGTATTATTTTTCTTCAGTGAACTTTTGAGCTTTTGTACCTCCTTTTCCATTTGGCCACTTTTTTTTTTCCTTATGTGAATTTTTGTATCTCTCTTTCCATTTGACAATTGTGCTTTTTGGAGGTTTTCTTTTCTCATTTGCCTTTTGTACTTCCTTTGCTATTTGCCAATGCTTGTTTGTGAAGATTTTACTTTCTTCAGTATTTTCTTGTTTCCTTTACCAACCAATTGACTTGTTTTTCATGATTTTCTTCCATCACTCTCATTTCTCTTCCCAATATTTCCTCTATTTCTCTTACCTGAGAGCTTTTTGAGCTCTTCCATGGCCTGAGGCCAATTCAAATTTTTCTTGATCACTTTGGATGTAGGAGCTTTGACTCTTATTATTTTCTTCTGAGTGTGTTTTTTTTTCTTCTCTGTCATTATAACTTAATATAATCAAAATTTTTGTCTTGTTTACTCATTTTCTCAGCCTATTTCTTGACTTTTAACTGTTTGTTAAAGTAGAGTTCTTCTAGGGTTGAGAGTACATTGTACTGGGTATCAGGGGTTTTGTGCAACTCTTTTCAGAGATACTTAGAAGGATCTATTAGTTTTCAGTTCTTCTAAGATTATATGATTTAAAGAGAGGTGTTTACTCTTCTCCTGAGCTGTGCTTTTGTCTGTGAGTAACCACAAGTACTCTTTTCTGCCCTGAAACTTATAAGAAGGTCTCTGCTCTCCTGTGGCTGGAAACTTTTATATACTAACAATACTCTTTGCTCTGAGACTGTGACCTGGATCTGACAAAGCAACAGATTGCTCAGTGCTAGCAAAGAGACTTTTATAATCTCCTTCTGACCAGTTGTTCAACCCCCTTACAGTCTCTGAACCTAGAGCTTCAGTCAGACATTATCACTGCTGATTAAGTGGCTCCCAAGGCCTGCTCCTGTTTGTTGTACTGATGTGCCCTTCACTTTCCTGTGCTCCACTCTCACCCTGGTACCAGAGATTTTTCCTGCTGATCTTCTAAGTTGTCTTGGGCTGGACAATTGTTTCACTCTCTCTTTTGTAATTTCTATTTGTCTAGAATTTGTTTAGAGTCATTATATAAAAGTAGATGAAGATATTTGATGCAAAGCTCAGGAGAGTTCTTTCTTTTACTCAGCCATCTAGTCTCTGCTTCCCTCATTTTTTCTTGTCTACTACCATAACCTCAAATTCTCTGATTCTCAGATAACATTTAATTTTATATTAATTTCTTATGACATGAAAGTGTCTTCAAGTGCCTTTGATTGATTCAAGGAAGTGTATGTGCCCTTTTTATACCTAATTCTTACTTAACAAAAGTAATTAATTTAAATCAGGTAGGAAATGAAAAGGACCCCAACTGTAGCCTTCAATATTTCATAAATCCCCTCAAGTTGGATTATTTATATGCTTATCTTATTTTCTCCTTTCCAATTTGGGTGACTCAAAAGAAAACAAACTTGAAATTTAGCTTGGGGAATATTTACTAGATTAAATCGAAATCTTTAAATATTCAGGATCAAACTGATTCCCTGATGCTCAGGGTATGAAACAAAATAAAAACTTCTACTTTCTCTTTACCCAGTTTTCACTGACTATTCCCTGTGTACAATATTAATCTTTAGAAGACACTGTAATTCTCTACTTTCATGGCCAATAAGGAAAAATATTGGTCATTAGCCTGGTTCCTTAAGTAGCCCAGTCTTAGGATCATGTTCAGGTGATGCCCTGGTCTTTTCCTCACCTTCACTTTTTTCTTCCCCATTTAGCCAGTATCTTTATTCAGCAACCAGGTATATTTCAACTTCCATCTCTGCCTTTCTCTTGGTGTGTTGTGGAGAAGCTTTTTCATAGAAGTGCAGAAATTCTGCTATATTTTTCAAAATGTAAGCCATGCTGTTGGCTTTATTAAAAAAAAAAAAAAAAAATATATATATATATATATATATATACATGTATATATACATATGTATATGTATTACATTTATTATTTTAAAATGTTAAATTTCTAATTCTTCCCTTTCCTCACTCCCCCACCAATTGTAAAGACAATAAATGTGACTTCAAATTGTACATGTGGAATCATGCAGAATATATTTCTGCATTAGTCATACTGTAAAACAGAAAACAAACTAAAACAAACAAAAAACCCAAGAAAAGTAAAGAGAAAGAAATGATACTCCAATTTGCATTAGTTCTTTCTCTGGAGATGGATACTATTTCCATCATATGTCTTTTGGAATTGTCTTGCATTATAGTATTGATCAAAATAACTAAGGTATTCACAGCTGATCAATTTTTACTGTTTTTACTGTTGCCGTTACTGTGTATATGCTCTTGTACTCACTTAATTTTTTCACCAGTTTTTCCCATATTTTTCTGAACCTATTTTGCTTATCATTTTTAAAAAGCATGATAGTATTCCATAAGACTCATATGCCACAGTTTATTTAATAATTACCCAACCAATGTAAACATACTCACTTTCCTGTTCTTTACCCCCAAAAAACCAAACTGCTACAATTATTTTTGTACACACAGGTCCTTTCCATGTTTCTCTTTCTTTCTGTCTCTGTCTCTCTCTTTCTATGTCACTGTCTCTGTCTGTCTCTCTGTGTCTCTGTCTCTATGTCTCTGTCTCTGTTTCTCTCTGTGTCTTTGTGTCTGTGTCTGTGTCTGTGTCTGTGTCTGTGTCTGTGTGTCTCTTTCTCTCTCTCTCCTTCCCTGCCTTGTACCTCTTTAAAAGTTTGTTTCATTTGTGAAAACTGCCTCCCTTAATCTTGGCTTCCCTTCTACCTTATTAACTTTTTCTAACCTCTTTTCCTCCCACTACTTTGTTGAATAAGATACATTTCTGTACCCAATTGAGTGTGTGCATTATAATCTCTGAGCTAATTCTAATCTGGGTCATATTCAAGCATTGCTCACCATGCCCATGCCCCATTTTCCCCTCCACTGCCAAAGTTCTTCCTTGCATGCTACTTTTATATAAAATATTTTTCTCCATTTGGCCTCTTCCCTCATTTTCCCAATATATGCCTCTTTTTCATTTTCTAACATTTTGATATCATATCTTCAAAGTTAACTCATATCTGTGTCCTCTATGTCTGCTCTTTCTAACCAAACTAATGAGAACATTCTTTGCAATTACAAATATCATGTTATCTATAGAGATATAAAAAAAGTTTAATGTAATTAAGTTCCTTATAATTTCTCCTATTTTTTAAAAATGGTTTTTATGCTTTTCTTGAGTCTTGTATTTGAAAATGAAAATTTCTATTCAGCTCTGGTCTTTTTATCAGGATTGTTTGAAACTCTTTTATTTTATTAAATATCCACTTCCCTCTCACACCTAGATTATGTTCATTGTGCAAATTGGTTATTGTTGGTTGTAATTCTAGATCCTTTGTTCTCCAGAATATTATATTTCAATACTTTGACAATTTAATATAGAAACAATTACATCCTGTGCAATGTAACTTCATGATATTAGAATTGTTTTTCTGGCTGTTTGAAATATTTTCTCTTTGACCTGAGAACTCTGGAATTTGCTTATAATATTTCTGGAAGTTTTCATTTTGAAATTTCAGGAGATGATTGGTGGATTCTTTCAATTTCTTTTTAAACTTCTGGTTCTAGGATATTAAGGTGGTTTCCTTGGAAATTTCTAGAAATATATCTAGGTTCTGTTTTTTCTTCTTTTTTATCATAGCTTTCACATAATCCAAAATTTCTTTTAATTTAAAAAAAATATTTTCTTTTATAAAATTTTATTTTAATAGCATGTTATTTTTTAAAATTACATGAAGCGTGGTTCCCAACATTCACTTTTATAAGATATTTAGCATTTTACATTTTTTTCTCTCTCCCTCCCCTACTCTCTCCCCAAGACAGTAAGCAATCTCATATAGATTATACATGTGCAGTCATTTTAAACTTATATCCATATAAGTCATGTTGGAAAAGAAAAATTAAAAGAAAAGGGAAAAACCAGGATAAATAAAAAAACAAACAAACAAACAAACAAAACTGAACAAAACAAAACTAAATGAATATAGTATACTTCAATCCGCATACAGTCTTTACAATTCTTTCTCTAGACATGAATGGAATTTTCCATTCAAAGACTATTATTATTATTATTATTATTATTATTATCTTGGGTCACTATATTGCTGAGAAGAACTAAGATTTCATAGTTGATAAACACACAATCTTGCTGTTACTATTTACAATATTTTCTTGGTTGTGCTCTCTTCACTCACTATCAGTTTATGTAAGTTTTTCCAGGCTTTTCTGAAATCAGCCTGCTCATCTTTTTTTTTTTTTTTTTTTTTTTAATAGAATATTAATATTCCATTTAGTCAAATAATTCTTAAATTTTCTTGATCTATTTTCCAGGCCATTTTATTTTTCTAATGAGATATTTTATATTTTCTCTGTTTTCCATTTTTGACTCTTTTATTGTTTCTTGTTGGTTAATAGAGTCATGAGCTTCCATGTGACTAATTTTGATTTTTTAAAAATTATTTTCTTCAGTGAGCTTTTTTATTTCCTTTCTATTTGGACAGTTCTATTTTTTAAAAAGTTGTTTTCTTTGGTGAGATTTTTTTTTCTTTCCATGTGGTCAATTCTATTTTTAAGGAGTTCCTTTCAGTGGATTTTTATGTCATTTTACTATTGGGTTATTTTTGGTTTTTTTAATATGTTATTTTCTTTAGTATTTATTTTTGTATGTCTTTTACCAAGTTGTTGACTCTATATACTTATATTGCATCATTCTCATTTATTTCCTCAATATTTCTTCTCCTCTTATTTAACTTTTAAAAAAATTCTTTTTTTTTATTTTGTCCAAGTATTCTTTTTTTTTTTTTTTGAGTTTATTACCAATTGAGATTTTTTTTTCTTCCAGACTTTGAGTTTTTTCTTAATTTTCCCTATCACCATAATAACTTTTGAGATTTATTGTTTGCTAATTTTCCCAGCCTATTTTTTGATTTTTAACTTTTAGTTTTCTCCAGGGTTTGAGAAGGCACTTCTTCAGATTTTTCTAGCTGTTGTTTTCTGCTAGTTCTGAAAGCCTGCAAAAATCATATGACCCTTAAAAAGATGTCATCAATGTTCTGGCTTGTGCTCTGGTATTTACCCAGGAAGGGACCTGGTTCCCTTACAGCTACAAGTGCTAGCAATCCAATCTGCCTTTGAACTTGGACCAGGGTTCTTTCTTTCTTTTGAGAAAGCAGAAGAACTCTTTTTTTACCCTAGAACTGTGAACAGATCTTCCACCCCCTTTTGGACACAAGTACCCTGTTCTCAATCCCAAACTACACATAGTTAGTTTCAACAAGGTCCTGACATAAGTACTTAAAAAATATTCTCTGTAATCTCTTCCTGACTAGTTCTTCCATTTTCTTATTATCTGAGAGCTTCCAAAACTGCTATTATAATGGCTGCGGCTGCCTCTAAGGTCTACTGCTCATAGTACTCCAGTGTGTACTGTATTATGGGCCAGTATTCACCTTTGTATTACAGAGCTTTCCTGCAGACTTCCTAAGTTGTCCTGGGCTGGAAAAAAGGTCTCAATTTCAACTTTTCTTCAACTTTTCTTGTCCTTGCTATTTAAGAACTCAAGTTGAAGCTTTATTTTAAAGTTGTTTGGAGGGGAATGTTGGGATAGTTCAGCTAAGTTTCTGTCTATACTTTACCATCTTGTTTACATCCAGACACAATTCCATTCTGATAACTTTAAACGGCTTCTTGGGTGGATAATAAAAGGCAATTTCTTTGAACTTTCTGTGATAACCTTTCTATAATACCCTTTTATTCATTACTATAAGGAAATTATTTGGGCAGAAAGCTTTAAAGAGGTTGAAAAAATATGGTATTATTAATAATAACATTTCTACAAAGCTTTAAGTTTTACAGACATCTTTCCTCATTAACACCCTGTAGTTTATAATCACCACTTTACACATGGGGAAAGTACATTTCAAAGAGATGAAGTAACTAAACGAGGTTAGCACAATTAGTGTTAGTGGGAACTGAAACTAAATCTCTTCTGATTCCAAGCCCAGGATGCATTTCACTATGCCATATCACTTTTTTCTTATATTTAAAAGAAACTCTCTATTCAGAAGACACATTCTTAAGCTCCTGAGGAAAATATTAGGGATAACATCTTTGACCCACAGTGTCCCTTGGAATCTCATCAGAGATAGAACAACTTTGTTTTCATAGAAATAGACTCAATCAATTTTTTCCCTCTTCCTTCCCATCCCTGTTTTCTTGTCTTTGATTTACAGAGCTAGAAAGTGATCATTACTGTTTTAAGTAAGGAGTTTCTGTGATTCTCAAATGATAACTGGGAAAAATGCTAACTGTAATGCTATATGCTCATGCTCCACTAATTGGAAAGTTATTTGATAAAAGCGTCAGTACTTCATTCAAGCTTATTTCTTCCATCATGTCACACTTTGGACAAATGATAAGATCACTCATGACCTATAGTATATTATTTTCTTCCTCCAGTGGAAGATTATTTATTGGAAATTGCATACCTACAAAGCATCTCCAAATACCTGGCTAGTGTAATCTGATGTCCTTTCTTTAAAAGGATAACCTTTTACTGCAGAAGTGTAACAATTCACCAATATTCTGGGGATTAAATCTTTGTGCTAGAATGATTTATGTATCAATAAAACCAAACAAAAACTAATTGGGTAGGGTGAGACTAACAAAAATTATGTTCACAATGAAAAACAGAACTAGAACTAATTACTCTGGTGCAGTGTTCCATTTAGCTATAATTCTACAGTCAATTAGTATTCTGTTTAATTGTACAATTAATGAATGCATAAATTAAATTCATAGTTTATTCCTATTACTAAATTACTTATTTGAATTGCTTCTATTTGGAAAAAAAACATGACTCAATGCACACATTATTAAAATAACTTTAACAATGTAGGTTTTGGGTATTTCTTAATTGTAAAACAATTACTTTGTTCTTATGTTTGCAATTCTGCTTGTGTTATTAGAACCCACATAATTCAATTTTTCTTCATCAAGTAGGTAAATTTTTGGGGTACATTCATATACAGAAATACGTACATACACATACTTCAAACTTTCATCAGTTGATTCTGTTACATGTACCACTGAAAAAGTCCATTTTTCTTTCAACTAGCAGTATCCCTCATTCAAGCAAATTTTAAAAATTGAATTAGGTACCAGGACAGAAAGATGAAATATAGTGTAATCTAAAGTTTTTGCATTCTAATATCAGTGATGATTATGATGAAGATAACAAATAATCTCAGTAACAGTAATATACATTCTGTTGCTCTCAGGATTTAATTAAATAATTTCATTTTGTTCTTTTCCCCACTCCCATGTGTAAATATCAGTGACATAGATAGCAACAGATATGTAAATTTTACCCATTTCATATTAACCCAAACAACTAATGGTTTTCCCCACAAACAGATAAATGACTCATTTATTAATTGTCAAAGATGCTTAAATTATTTTTAAATGTATAGTAAACTTGAATTAATTGAGGCTTGATAACTTCAGAAAATGACTCCCTTAACTCAGTGGGTTCCTTAGTGATTTCCTGGATTGTGGAAATGAGTCTTGAATCCTGTGCTATCAGAAAACCACCTCAGAGGTCACACCAAGTAGAAGCCAAATCTTAGCACAGGCCTAGTAATAGAAGTGACCATCAATAAATTTAAGACTGTGTAGGCTCATGAATATAGAGTTACCACTCTAACTTTTTAAAATCACAGTAACTCATTTAAAAAAAAAAAAAAAAAAGAACATTATCTAAAATAAGGTTCTTAACCAATTTTTTGTCATGGACTCCTCCAACAGTCTACTGAAACTTAAACCCCTTCTCAGAATGTTTTTAAATTAAAAGAAAAACTACAAAGGATTATAAAAGAAATAGTGGCATTGAAATACAGCTATTATATAAATATACACATACATAAACAAATATTATAAATAAAATTATAAATAAAAAATTATGTATTATGACATGTGTGTGTGTATATGTGTGTGTAAAGATACAAACTCCCAGGTTCAAAACCTCTACAGAGAATAAGTTAAGTTGTTATCTACTCTTCATGTACATATGGATGAAGTCACAGATATTTTAACATTGAAGCATTTCAAAATAAACTACAATGAACTTTATTTCAGCCAAATCTCCCAATAAATACAATGACTTTTTGAAGTCATCACATGGACAAAGAACTGTTACTTTTAGGGCAGTATCTGAATGATGTGCAGAATACTAGCTTCTTGGAGCCAGAAAACAACTCAGAGCTAACAAAGCCCAAGTTCCTCTTTCTGCAGAAGAGAAAATTGAGGCTCAGAGAGCAAAATAATTTTATCCCAAATCATATAGTAGATTAACAGCAGAGGAAAAGCTAAACTAATCTAGGGCTCCTGACACTTTTCTAATACCTTTTTCTTTATAATCTTCCTTCCTTCCTTGTTTTCCCCTTCTCTTCTGCACCCCTTCCCCTCAAGAGGAGGTAAATCTGCTATACTTCCAATGTACCATCCTTACAGTGCATCAAAATAAGATGTAACATGTGTTAACTCACTTCCCATTATAAACCATCCACCATGTTTCTAATAATCTTTGGGCTAGAAGATGCCATTGACTCTTTCATTTAATTTGAATTGTAATGAGATAAATCACTTGACTCTGTAATCCTTGTTTATTGAATTTGGTATTATCCATTTAATTAGGTCCTCCTCAACTCTGGTGTTTTGGGTCTATATTGAAAAACCTGTCTCTTATCCTGGCTTGCTCTAAATTATTTTTTCTCTTTTAACTTTCCTATCTCCTTTATTGCCCTCCTATCCTCCGTGAAATCCTATGAGATAAAACATGTGAATGGTACTATTAACATTTTTATTGTTTTGTTTTTTTTTATCCTATCAAAGCCAAACAGAAATAAGAAGATATTCTGATATGAGGTAGCCCCCAGGGCCTCAGATGCTTCTTAGAAATACTTATGTGGGGAGGAAAAAAGGAAGCAAGGGGGAAGAAAATACGGGAAGAAAAATGGATTTCTGGAGAGGAACCAGACAAAAATGAGTAACAGAATATAAAATACCATGGAGACAATGGGATTGGAGAGTGGGGAGGGGTAAGATGTAGAGAAAATGACTTCAGAAAGAAATGTTAAAGAACAAGGATACGATTTTGCCATTAAGGATAGAATTTTGAGATGAGTAGACATGTCTTGTTTTTTTAGAGCCACATAGACACTATGAATGTTTGGTTCACTCTAAGGTGCTGATATCGGAGTAAAATTTGTGATTTGCTAGTAAAGTAGCAATGAAGATCAGTAGATATTGCTTAGATTAGGAAGGAGGTGAAATAGTTTAAAAGCCAAAAATCCAATGTAATCAATAAGTTCAAGAGAGTCACTATCCTAATATACCACTACTCTGAGTCATGCTGACTAACCTTATACAATTAGTGTGATGGACAGTTCTAATTAAATTCCTACCTAAAAGCAACTTATTTCTACTATCATTATTTCAAAAGGAAATCTTTTCCTGTCTTTTATCCCTTAGGTTTGATGTCTTTTCATCAGGGCACTTTTGAGTTTAATCTTGCATTCCCTCCTCACCTTTAATGCCAATTTCCTTCCTATTGCTTTTGAAGATTTCAAAATATAAGTATTGGAAATTTTCTATCAAAAATAGAAGGAGCTAAAATACTGTAGATAAAAATGGGCTCTTTGGGCCACAAAAATATATTCTTATACTCTTATATAAGAAATATTGGGAACATTTTTTGATATTTCAATTTTTTTGGTTAAGATAATATTAGTGATTAGAGCCAGCAACCCCATCTGTCAATCATATCCTTTCTTTATGTTTTTTTAAAAGTAAGTCATCATTTCAGAGCCTTTGAGGATACTTATAGAGAGCAGATATTGTGGAAGAAGTTCAAGGGAGAAATTTGAAAACCCTGCCTTTATAAAATATTTGAATTCTCTCATTAGTTTCTGA